>NC_133368.1:17815295-17851585 GCF_049309525.1 Garra rufa
TACAGGGCGATGCCACGGGTAGAGCAGACGCTTGCGGGCTATCTGTCCCCCGGTTCGGCATCAGCCCTGAAGGCTCCGCCCTTGCCCACTAAGCCCCTAAAAGTTACATCAGGCTTAATGGGCAAGGCGTACACGGCAGCAGGTCAGGCTGGCGCTTGCCTTCACACTATGGCAGTGCTACAAGCCTATCAAGCCGACCTGCTGAAAGAGTTGAGTGACGGTGAGGAAGTGAATGTGTCAGAGATGCAACGTACTGCAGATCTCGCTCTCCGTGCCACCAAGGAGACCGCCCGCGCAGTGGGCCGGTCTATGGCAGCCCTGGTGGCAGCGGAGAGGCATCTCTGGCTGACCCTGTCCGAAGTCAAAGAGAAGGACAGGGTCACGCTCCTGGACGCCCCCTTGCAGCCATCCGGCCTCTTCGGTGCCTCGGTTGACACAGTTGTCGCCAGGCACCAGGAGGCTCGTCGACAGGCTGCGGCGTTCAGGTCCTTCCTTCCTCGCCGGGTTTACTCCTCTGGGGCTGCTGGACGGGAGCAGCCCCAACCGTGTACGAGCTCCTCGTATAGAGAGGCACAGAAACAGAGCGTCGCCACCCGTACCCCTCCGGCCCAGCCTAGAGGACGGGGACGGCGACACTCTAAGTCGCGGGCGCCCGACAGAAGGCCCGACCTGAGGGTCGTCCTTCAGTCGAGGAAGTCCGCGGCTAAGCGGCCCTGACGGTTGTGGCTCAGGGCCGTTGAGGGCAGCCCCTCGCGAGCGGGTTTGCACCGTACCCCCAGGTGCGGGTTTCAAACCCTCTCAAGGCCCTCAGGAGATGAGTCAGCTAACCCTGCCAGTGTCACAGGGCGCAGCGGTCTCCCGCGAACACCCTCTAGCGGTCCCGCCCGAAAACGTAGCGGCCCTGGAGAGTTCGCAACCCCCACGGGGGTCCTCAGAGGAGCTAGTTCAGGAGCATCCTGCCAGTTCACTGTTACAGGTCTCCGAGTTAGTTCCTCGAGTAAATCCAGACACCAGTCTCGAGAGGCTGGTACCCTTAGTAAATTTTCTGGCAGCGTGGAAACTACTGCCAAATATTTCAAAGTGGGTCCTGCATACTGTAGAGAAAGGTTATGCTATCCAGTTCGGCTCCAAGCCGCCACCTTTCAGCGGGGTATTTCCAACATTAGTAAGCCCCGAGCAGGGTCTGGTAATGGAACAAGAAGTAGATACTCTTCTGAGGAAGGAGGCCATCGAGGTGGTCCCTCCTCAAGACAGGGAATCCGGGTTCTACAGCCGGTACTTCATTGTTCCGAAGAAGGATGGGGGGCTTCGGCCCATCTTAGATCTCAGGCTTCTAAACCGCTCAGTCAGAAAACTGAAGTTCAAGATGCTTACTGTCAGACAGGTCGTGTCACAGATCAGGTCCGAGGACTGGTTTGTCACGATAGATCTAAAAGACGCTTATTTCCACGTCTCCATCCTTCTTCAGCACAGGAAGTTCCTCAGGTTCGCTTTCAGGGGCGAAGCGTACCAGTACAGGGTTCTTCCGTTCGGCCTAGCTCTCTCACCCAGAACTTTTACGAAGTGTGTGGATGCTGCGCTGGCTCCACTGCGACTCCAGGGCATCCGCATACTCAATTATATAGACGACTGGCTGATCCTAGCCAGCTCGGAGCAGTTAGCAGTTCAGCATCGAGGTGTTGTTCTCGCTCACATGCAGAAGTTAGGGTTGAGACTCAACGCCAAGAAGAGCGTCCTCTCTCCATTACAGAGGACTACTTATCTGGGCGTGGTGTGGGATTCATACACGATGCGGGCACGATTGTCACCTGCTGTCATACTGCTCCAGTCCATACTCACTGCAGTAAATGCGGTCAAGCTAGGCCAGTCACTCACTGTCAAACAGTTCCAAGTACTGTTAGGTCTTATGGCAGCCGCCTCCAACGTAATACCTTTTGGACTGCTGCATATGAGACCACTACAGTGGTGGCTCAAAACCAGGGGGTTCTCCCCGAGGGGAAACCCACTCCGCAAGATCAGTGTCACGCGGCGTTGCCTACGTGCCCTGGTCATGTGGAAGAAACCCTGGTTTCTCTCTCAGGGACCGGTCTTAGGGATGCCATGCCGCCGTGTCACACTAGCGACAGACGCGTCCCTTACCGGATGGGGAGCGGTCATGAGTGGCCGCTCAGCCCAAGGCCTGTGGAGCCCGCACCATCACTCATGGCACATAAATTGCCTAGAGATGCTGGCGGTGTTCCAGGCCCTCAGGAGTTTTCTACCAGACCTAAGAAACCGTCATGTCCTTGTTCGTACAGACAGCACAGCGGTAGTTTATTACATAAACCATCAAGGAGGAATCCGCTCACGCCCCTTATTCAAGCTGGCGTATCGGATCCTCCTGTGGTCTCAAGGAAAACTCCTCTCCCTGAGAGCAGTCCACATTCCTGGACATCTGAATGTGGGAGCAGACGTCCTGTCGAGGCAGGGGCCGAGGCCCGGGGAATGGATGCTCCACCCAAAGGTGGTGGAGCAGATATGGAGAGTTTTTGGCCAGGCACAGGTGGACCTGTTTGCGACTCAAGAGACATCGCACTGTCCCCTCTGGTACTCTCTAGTGCCTCCAGCTCCACTGGGGCTGGACGCCATGGCACAGACGTGGCCGAGGCTGCGTCTGTACGCCTTTCCCCCGATCGCTCTGCTCCCGGGAGTTCTGGAACGGGTCCGTCGGTTTCAAGTGCGGCTGCTACTAGTAGCCCCGCGCTGGCCGGCACGAGTATGGTTCTCGGACCTGGTATCTCTCCTCGACGGCTCTCCATGGGAGATTCCCGTCAGGAGGGACCTCCTGTCCCAGGTTGGGGGCGCAGTCTGCCACCCCCACCCGGAGAAGTTGAGGTTATGGGTGTGGCCCCTGAGGGGGCGCAACTCATAGGAGCGGGTCTCCCTACTGAGGTAGTTGAGACCCTTCTCCAATCCAGAGCTCCCTCTACGAGGAAACTGTATGGCCTCAAGTGGAACCTGTTTGCGAGATGGTGCCGCGAGCGCCACTTAGACCCAGTCAACTGCCCAGTCGGTACAGTTCTGGAGTTCCTACAGTCTCGCCTGTCCGCAGGGCTAGCTCACTCCACCCTGAAGGTTTACGTGGCGGCTATAAGTGCCTACCACGCCCCTCTAGGTGGTCTCTCAGTGGGCAGAGAGCCCTTGGTCATACGGTTCCTCCGCGGTGCGCTCAGGTTGAGGCCTCGAGTGACACCCAGGGTCCCCGCGTGGGACCTCGCTGTGGTGCTAGAGGCTCTAAGTGAGCCCCCTTTTGAGCCGATAGAGGAGTCTACGGATCACATACTTACAATAAAGACAGCGCTTCTGTTAGCACTTACCTCCCTCAAGAGAGTAGGCGACCTGCAGGCCTTGTCAGTGGCCCCGTCCCACTTAGAGTTTGCCCCAGGGATGGCCAAAGCCTTCTTATATCCCAGGGTCGGGTACGTCCCGAAGGTCCCCTCCCTAGCACCGCAGCCTATAACGCTACAGGCGTTCTATCCTCCTCCATACGTGGAGCCAGGTCACAGGAAGTTGAATTGCATGTGCCCAGTCAGAGCCTTAGACGCATACGTCCACAGAGCTGCCACGTGGCATAAAACAGAGCAACTGTTCGTCTGTTACGGCCCCCCTAAGAGGGGGAGCCCGGCTTCAAAGCCTACTATTAGTAGATGGATCATCGATGCCATAACTACTGCTTATGAGTCCTCTGATCTCCCCTCGCCGATGGGACTCAAGGCTCATTCTACTCGGGGCATGAGTGCCTCGAGAGCTCTGACTGCAGGTGTCCCCATAGAAGACATCTGCAAAGCTGCGGGTTGGTCCTCGCCCCTAACCTTCGTTAGGTTTTATGAGCTTGACCTCAGAGCTGCTCCAGGCTCTGCTGTGCTCTCGGCCTAGTGCGCTAGGCCTAGAGAGTCAGCCATCTCCCTAGCCAGGAGAAGACTTCTCAAGGCGCATCTTTCTGCGGAAAGAAGAGAAGTGAGTCTCGCCAAACTAAAGAGATCTGCAAAACTAAGAAATACTTAGCCTGTTGTCCGTGGAAAACTAGACAAAGGCTCTTACTCTCGTGTTCTGACACTACTACAGACCAAGCTTTCAGTCCCTCTTGTCATGGCTGAAACCCCAGGCAAAGGACTAAGACCCCTCGTAAATAAAGCCCGAGGGCCGAGGGGTGCCTCCCGCACTGACTGGCGAACCAGGCGGAGGTCTCTTTCTCGTGTGCCTGCGGGCCGAGATCCTACAGCCCTCTTGTCCGCGGAATGCTAGACAATGGCTCACTTGTCCTCGTGTTCTGACGCATTATGCTATCAGACCGAGTGTAATGCGGTCCCTCTGGTTCCGGAAACTACCTTGACCAAGGACGAGACGCCGCGTCTCGGACCATAATTCCCGCCCCCTGCGGCGCTCGCTTCATGCTAGAGCTGCCGCGGGCGTCAAACGCACGTGCTTTATACTTCCTGGTCGATGACGTCACCGCGCCTGTGACGTCACCCCCGTCGTTCATTGGTTGCAAGACATGATTCAGAGTGCGGCCCGCCAATGGCGTTCCCCCATAGCGTTTCTAGACGCGGCGTCTCGTTCCCTCAGGGAACTAAGGTTACAATAGTAACCCGAGACGTTTTTTTCACCAGGGCTGTCTTCTCAAAATAGTGATAGATTGCTTTCTTTTGGTAATAAAACAGCATCCAGCAGATAAAGTAATCATTCCACAAGAGTTTTAGCGCTGGAGGGAAAGCCATTAAACTTAAGCTAGGTTGTAGAAGTTTTACTGAGATAACAATGCACTACATTCTGTTGAAAAACCTTATGTGAGCAGAAGTCTAGAAACACATTCTCTTATTCCCCTGACAAAACAAATCGAATAACCTTGGCTGTACTGCAAATGCACCATGCAGACTGTAGATGAGCTGTGTTATTTAGACCACAACAACAGCTAAAGTTCCATCATCAGTATCCTATACTGTATGCATCTAGAGTAAGTTATTAAATTATATTTTTACCACACATCAAATGTCAATACTTTCTGACCAGTACTGTATCATCAAAAATGAGTGTCCTGAGAAATCACAACTGTCATTCTGTCAATAATCATTATTGACACAGCAAAGTCAATTCTTGGTGTAGTCTTGTTTCTGACATCAAAACTAATCAAAACTAAAATCACACACTGCTCACATTTTCAATATAGTATTAGCATGAGGAGTTCATCATTATATCATTTACACACATTATATATACGTTGTAAACCATTCCAACCAACATCCATACAATCAATAATGGTGGTGCAGCGGAGAGGCTGAAGATCTGGGCTTGTAGCCAAAAGGTTGCAGGTTCAAAAATCTCAAGGGTTGATTCAAGAACGCAGTTGTAATCTTAAGCAAGAAAATTGACCCCAGGTTACCTCAGAGTTTGCTTTACATGAAAGCAACAAGCTACATGACTAATTAGCAAACATGTCCAATCCAGATTCCTTACTGTATATGGTCGAAGTTCGTCTGTTTCTCCCAGTAGGGTCAAGGTTGGTCTGGTTAGCCCCTGCTAGTAGATGCTGAAACTGCATCATTAGGCTGAAAAGAATGTTCTTCTCCATTCAAAAGTGCAAATGTGTGTCCCTAGATGGGTGGATTTATTCCATGGATGTTTGTTGTATGAAATCATAGAGGAACAGTAACAAACCATATACAAACTGTTAGTAAATAAACCTCATGCATCCACACCAATAGGTGTCAGTACACAGTCCGAGACCTCTGAGACGAAGAAGTGCGTGCAGAACATAAAATGTAGTAAGGGCACCTTTAAAATCAATTAGCCAACTTCAGCTTTCTTCTGCTAATAAAATATACAGTGGTACTGTGTGCACAATCTGTTTAGTCAATTGTGGTTCAATGGTCTTTCTCATTCCATGCACTCAGATCCACAATGAGCATGCGGTCTGGTTGCCCAGGAGACGGCCACATATGAGAAAATGAGCTTTAATTGCTGGTGACATCTGTTTTTAAATACACTTTTAGAATCCAGACATATATTTCATGCATGCTAAAAACACTCAAATACTAAAGGGCGCTGGGCCGCTTGTTAAAACAAAACGGAGTTGAGAAATCCATCATTTCCCTTTAAAGAAAGAGGAAAAGAAAGAGGAAAAGAGAGAGGAAAATTTCAATTGGCCTTGCACTTGCCAACACAATGTAGGGCAGCAGCAGTCAAATGCCACAGACCACCGCAATAAGACATGACTAGACTAGATTTGTTGTCAAAAGCAGATTTTTTTTCCATGTCATCTTAATACAAGTCAGCATTTCAGGTCTTTTAGATACTAGTTGAATGCCAAATATCCAAACTTTTTCAAAATATGACACACACACATATATGCATGTCTGCCATCCCAACCACAGCATGAAACAACCAGCATACCCCAGACCTCAGCATTATTTCCTTAAAGAAATACTGTAGCTAAAAATGAAAATTCTGGCATTGTTTATTCCTTATTGTCATTCTTGCTTCTGAAGCACAATACAATAGTTTTGTGTGGAACACTCAAAAATTTAGGACATTATTCACAGAAATTATAAGGTGGTTTTATGGATATATATTTGGAATATTGATATATATCCACATTAACTACTTTTCTGGTGTTTTTGCAGTGTATAGCAGTCATAGCCACTATTAATTGGCCTTGTATGGAAAAGACCTGCATAGAAATCCGCCTTTCGAGTTCCACAGAAAAATAGCAGATGGGTTTAGAAAGTAATGGGGAAATAATGACTCTTTTTTTGTGAAACGTTCCTTTACGATTGAGACAGAAATGTGTGTGTGCCGGTCTGTACAATATGAAATCAGTGCTGATATGTCCTGGAGTGCTGCTCTATCCAAAGCTCTCATTTCCCTCGCCACATCCTTTTAGGATGCAAATTCCAACAAGTCAGACACTGGAGATTATTAAATGCATCACAGAAGCCAGTCTGAATGTTTGTACTGTATATGTGTATATGCATTTCCACATATGCCGAATCACTTTCCAAGCATCATCATATGTTCTTAATTGAACCTCTGTTCATGCTACTATCGGTTTGTGAGATGCAACTTATTAGTTTTATTGATTTTTTCCCTTGCTCAAGGCACTGCACATGTATCATGTTAAGAATCTCAAATGAGTCATATTAATAGTTTTCCAAGTGCAATGTGAATGCGATCAAACACCAGTTTCCAAAGTCTGCTATTTCTTGTGGTTTCTAAGAACCGTCTGCTCTCTGTTCACTAGCTGTCTTATCCAATGACACACACTTATGGCACACGTGTCCTCCAAAATACCATAGTTACTACTGTTATTGTTACTATAATAAAAATTGGGTAAATTTTTTAACTAATAACTGCCTTAACTTAAGACTATATTTTTACATTTTTGGATGTAATTGTAAATGATGAAAATGTAAAAGATACAACATCTGTGTTAGGGTTAGATGCTAGGTTGTGACTTACAGTGAGGGAAAAAGATATGTTATCCCCTGCTGATTTTGTACACTTGCCTGCTGACAAAGAAATGATCAGTCTATCAATTTAATGGTAGGTTTATTTTAACAGTGAGAGACAGAATAACAACGAAAAAATCCAGAAAAAACGAATTTCTACATATTTAATCCCCTATCAATCAGCAAGATTTCTGGCTCCCAGGTGTCTTTTATACAGGTAACAATCTCTTAAAGGGAGTTCTCCTAATCTCAGCTTGTTACCTGTATAAAAGACACCTTGGAGACTTGGAGAGGATCTGCAAAGAGGAGTGGGACAAAATCACTCCTGAGATGTGTGCTAACCTGGTGGTAACTACAAGAAACGTCTGTCAATGTCTGTGATTGCCAACAAGGGTTTTGCCACCAAGTACTAAGTCATGTTTTGCGAAGGGGTCTGGTCTACTTATTTCACTCATTAAAATGAAAATCAATTTATAACTTTTCTGAAATACATTTTTCTGGATTTTTTGTTGTTATTCTGTCTCTCACTGTTCAAATAAACCTACCATTAAAATTATAGACTGATCATTTCTTTGTCAACCGGCAAATTTCCATTGTTACCAACATAGTTCAATGATTCTGTGTTTCCTGAAACCATAGTTCAAACAAACACTTGCAAACAGCATTGCATACTTACAGTGTTGGGACTACCGCTCTTGACCTGTAGTTGTAAGCATAGTTTCTTGTTAGTCAGGCATGTGGATTTAAATAAATTATGTTCTTGGGAGTGCAATGCAGTACAGTCTATATCTTCCACGCCATGTAAAAATATCCATTTAAATCTATATATTAGTGTGTTTGTTACAGCAGGATCTCAGAAATCGTACTCGGTTACTAACGTAACCTCGGTTCTCTCTAGAGAGGGAACGAGTACTGCGTAAGAAGTATCTTACGCTAGGGGGAAAATCCTTTTCTGCGAGATATTGAAGCCAAAAATTATCCTTAATTTTGAAATAATGTAAAGCGCGTTGCAGCAGCATACAGACATAGGCGAAACAGCTTGCGCGCCTATTGGCTGCTCTGCGGCAACTGCAGCAGCCTATTAGAGCGAGGCCTGACGCGACGCCAGATCCAATGGGGGCATTTCGCGCCCTTTGCGTCGCTTCGCGCCCTTTTCGTAGCTTCCCGCCTAAAAGGGCGTGGTCTAGACCTATAAATATCGCTCATAGGCAGCTATTATCTGGTTTTTCATCATCAAAGCAACCAGAGCGTGCGCATGCACGGCAAGATACGCAGTACTCGTTCCCTCTCTAGAGAGAACCGAGGTTACGTTAGTAACCGAGTACGTTCTCTTACGAGAGGTCTCTCGTACTGCGTAAGAAGTATCTTACGCTAGGGGACCCAGTGTAAAACGCCGTGCATGCTGAGATCTGACACCAAAGACCCAAGGGCGAAAGCCCGGGGTTCATACAGTTCATAATCACCTATAGAACTCACAGGGAGTCCGGGGAAGAGGGAGGGGCAACGCCGCACTCTTCCACATAGTGCAGCGTCACTCAGACGCTAAGTAAACGTACATACAGGGCGGGGTTACGGCCTGAGCTGACGTAAGAATAAGGGTCTTCACACAGTTTGCTCAGACACATCTTGTGCTATCACTTTCACTGTCGACCCTAGAGCTGTGCTCAGTAGACGCAGCATTCCGAGCTGATAACATCAGGTCAGACAACACTGAACATCTACACTGACAGCAATCTGGCCTGTAAGGCGGGAACCTCCAGGTTGTAAAACCTTATAAATGTAGACGGAGAGGCCCAGCCCGCCGCCGTACAAATATCTTGCAAGGCAATCCCACTCGACCACGCCCACGATGAGGCCACGCCCCTCGTGGAATGTGCTCTGACACCTAGCGGGCACTGCATGCCCTTGGAAGCATATGCCAACGCAATAGCATCAACTATCCATCTGGATAAGCTCTGTTTCGACGCGGCCAGTCCCTTGGGACGCCCGTAAAACGAAACAAAAAGCTGCTCTGTCTGTCTAAAAGCAGACGAGCGAGACACGTAAGCTCGTAATGCCCTGACTGGGCATAGGAGGCTCGCGTCCGTTTCCTCATCATTGACCGGTAGGGCTGACAGCGCGATGACCTGTGCCCTAAACGGTGTGTTGAGTGATTTTGGAACGTAACCATGTTTGTGTTTGAGTATGACTTTAGAGTCATTAGGTCCAAATTCCATGCACGTCGCGCTCACAGAGAGTGCGTGCAAATCCCCTATGCGCTTCACTGAAGCGAGAGCCAACAGAAACACGGTCTTAAGAGACAGGTATTTCAAATCAATCGTCTGCAGAGGCTCGAATGGTCCACCTTTCATGGCCTCTAGTACCACAGAAAGGTCCCATACGGGGACTGTGGGAGGTCTGGGGGGATTTAGTCTTCTAGCTCCCTTCAGGAAGTGAATAACTAAATCGTTCCTTCCTATTGACTGACCTAGCGTTGTGCTCGAGAACGCTGTTATGGCCGCCACATAGACTTTGAGCGTGGACGGGGTTCTGCCCTTGTCCAGCAGCTCTTGTAGAAAGGAAAGCACCTCCATCACACCACAGTTAGTGGGTGACGAGCCGCGAGCTGCGCACCAGCCCGAAAACACTGACCATTTTGAGGAATAGAGCCGTCTCGTAGACGGGGCTCTAGCCTGCGTGATCGTGTTTAATACTCCTTTAGGGAGTTCATCATATATTCGCTGGTGGCCCAGACATGAAGGGACCACAGCTCTGGGTGAGGATGCCAAATCGAGCCGCTGGCCTGAGAGAGAAGGACTCTCCTCACTGGTATCGGCCACGGGACAGTGCTCGTCAGCTGCATCAGCGCTGGGAACCAGGGCTGGTTTTCCCAAAACGGCGTTATCAGCAGTATTGAACATCCTTTTTCCCTGACCCTCTCTATCACCTGAGGTAGGAGAGAGACGGGGGGGAAAGCATAGAGATGACGGCGGGGCCATTCGTGGGCCAGCGTGTCTCTGCTTTTTGAGTAAAATTCCAGACAGTGAGCGTTGTTCGGAGACGCAAACAGGTCTACTTCCGCTCTGCCGAATTTCTTCCACAGTAGTTGTACTGTCTGTGGGTGTAGAGACCATTCGCCTGCTGGAACATTGTTCCTGGACAGTCTGTCTGGCCCTATGTTTAGAAGCCCCGGCACATGCGCTGCTTTCAGCGAGCGCAGGTTGCACTGAGCCCATACCAGGAGGCGTTCTGCAAGTCTGTATAGGTTTTTGGACCTGAGACCGCCCTGGCGATTTATATAGGAAACCACTGACATGTTGTCCGAGCTGACTAATACATGGTTTCCTTTTATTTGGGGACAGAAGCGCATCAGCGCGTTCTGTACTGCCAACATTTCGAGGCAGTTGATATGCAGGAGCTTTTCCCGTTCTGACTACTGGCCAAAAGACGGTCTGCCCTCGAGCAGAGCCCCCCATCCCGAGGTGGACGCGTCCGTAGACACCACTTTTATTCTCGAGGAAGTCCCCAGGCTTACACCTAACTGGTACCAGTCGATTGCTCTCCACGGATTCAGGGCTGTGACACATTACTGATTGACCGTGATACGAAGCCGACCGGGCGCCCACGCTTGACGCGGGACGCGCGCTTTCAGCCAGAACTGCAGTGGGCGCATACATAGCAGACCCAGCTGCAGAACTGATGACGCTGAGGCCATGAGACCCAGCATTTTCTGAAATTTTTTGAGCGGGACAGACGCGCCGCAGCGGAACGAGCCCGCTGTGCGCTGAATGTCTGCTGCGCGCTGTGGTGACAGCCGCGCTATCATTGACAGCGAGTCCAATTCTGTGCCCAGGAAGGAAGTTTTCTGACTGGGGGACAGTGAGCTCTTCGCCCAATTGACTCTGAGACCCAAATTCTCGAGGTGATCGAGTAACATGGTCGTATGCTGTACAAGCACTGAGCGAGACTGCGCTAGAATCAGCCAATCGTCCAAATAGTTCAGTATGCGCACGCCTTTCAGTCCGAGAGGAACGAGCGCTGCGTCCATGCACTTCGTAATGTACGGGGTGCCTGGGACAAACCGAACGGCAGGACTGTGTACTGATATGCCTGGCCCTCGAAGGCGAATCTCAAAAATCGCCTGTGACGTGACGCTATCTGTATTTGAAAATACGCGTCTTTCAGATCCACTGACACGAACCAGTCTCCTTGGCGAACTTGCGCGAGGATTTTTCTGGTCGTGAGCATCCTGAACCGACGCTTCACCAACGCTTTGTTCAGTTGCCTTAGATCTAATATGGGTCTGTGACCCCCATCTTTTTTCGGTACCAGGAAATATCTGCTGTACAGCCCCCCTTCGCTTTGAGCTTGAGAAAGGGGCTCTATGACCCCTTTGCTCAATAGTTTCGCCACTTCGGCTCGAAGCAGGTTTGCTGCTTCTGTCTGCATTGTGGTCTCGACGCGCGCTGTATAGCGGCGCGGGCGTCGGTGAAACTGTAGCGAATAGCCTCCTTTTATAATGTCCAGCACCCATTTCGAGACCCCTGGAAGCTTTTCCAATGCGTTTGCATGAATAGCTAGAGGCTGAATACGAAGCGCGCTCCGTTCTTTCATTAACGGAGTGGTTTCGGTATGCTGTGGCACCAGAGACGTGCTCGTGACATTCGGGGCGTGGGGCACGCTGATAGCGGGAACTATTATGTCTGTGTGTGTATGTGGTTGTGTGGCAACAGGCACATTTAACACACTGCAAACACCGTTCGCCTGCATACACGTTAGTTTCGTTTGTACAGAAACCTTTTGACGTACATAATGTGATGTCTGTGGGCACTGTTAAGTGGACACGTTTACCACATGTGAAGCGCAATCGATCTGAGCTGATTTTATGCGCGCAGGGTCTGTATGACAGGTTGTGCTTGTGTGTAGAAATGGGCACTGGAGGAGTGGGCATTTTGTCTACACGTGAAACACCATTGGCCGTGGCCGGGACTCCAGAAAATACACTCTATTGGGGATTTATCTGGGTAGCCGTGAAAACAACCTTTGTGTGCAGGCAAGCGGGCGACAGAACCGGCTTGTTGGCTGCAGCAAACACTGGAACAGTCACATTTAACACACTCCAAACATCGTTCGCTTGCATGGAGCGAATGCCCGCTGATTTGCAAAACGTGCTCGTGATATTTGAGGCATGGGGCACGCTGATAGCGGGAACTATTATGTCTGTGTGTGGATGTGGCTGTGGGGCAGCGGGCACATTTAACACACTCCAAACAACGTTCGCCTGCGTAGAGCGAATGCACTTTTGGTTTCGTTTTCACAGAAACCGTTTGACGTGCATAATGTGGTGTCTGTGGCCACTGTGAAGTAGGCATATTTACCACGTGTGAAGCGCAATCGATCTGAGTCGATTTTATGTGCGCTGTGCTTGTGTGTAGAGATGAGCACTGCTGGTGGGCATTCTTACACGTGAAACACCATCGGCCGTGGCCGGTTGTGAAGCGCAATCGATCTGTGTCGATTTTATGTGCGCTGTGCTTGTGTGTAGAGATGAGCACTGCTAGTGGGCATTCTTACACGTGAAACACCATCGGCCGTGGCCGGTTGTGAAGCGCAATCGATCTGTGTCGATTTTATGTGCGCTGTGCTTGTGTGTAACGTTAGAGATGAGCACTGGTTAGTGGGCATTCTTACGACACATGAAACACCATCGGCCGTGGCCGGGACACCAGACAATACACTTTATTGGGGGTTTATCTGTGTAGCCGTGGGAACGACTTTTGTGTGCAGGCAAACGGGCGACGGAGCCGGTTTGTTGGCTGCAGAAAACACTGGAACAGTCACATTTCCTGGAACTGGACGAGCGAATAACTTTGGTGGGGGTCCGGCTACAGCGGGACTCGTACACCGTCGTTTTCCCAGTTGTGCTAGGACGATTTCGGAGGCTCAGGTTTCAACTCAATCCTGGGCCGCGGGCCGCGTCTGGCGGGGCGGCGGCCAGACGAGAAAAACGTCAGAAAGCGTTAACCACGGGTGCCTCTCAGCAATGGTGAGAGACCATGTTACGCAGCGCTGACGCGGCTAGGCGGCGGCGAAGCAGGTTTGACGTCTGACGGCAAGCTTTAGAGGGGAGGGCCGACTTAGCACGCCGTCCAGCGGAGGGCAGACATAAGTGGGCTGCTATCGCCTCTTCTGAGCAGCATGCGCGTTCCCGCTTTGGCGGGAAACGGAAATCCTCTTCCTCCTTCATGGCCCCCCTCGTCAGCGGCGTCGATGGAAGCGGTGGCAGACAGCGGCCGCTTTACGTCCGGAACAGAGGCTGACGAGGTCGATGAAGCAGGCGGGCGAACCGGCGAGCTTTGTCGGCTGGGGGAAGTGTCCGGGCCCCGCTGGGCACGGCGCTTTTTACGGCGCTACACCGCGGCGGGCGGGGGAGCAGTCTCAGTGAAGAAGGCAAGGCAAGTCCTCAGAGTCACCATTGGCATCTGCACGAGCCGTATGAAGGCATCTTTAAAAAGACGCTTTGCTCTTTTTAGAGAAACAGTGTGTATCGCAGCGGCGACACACACTGTAGATTATAAAGGATATAGGCGCCGGAAAGCGCAGCAGGAAGGCACGGAAGGCGGCGTGGCCAGCAGCTTCGGTGGCTCGTCCCGCTGAGATGCTTGCAGTCAAACGGCGGCTTCTTATCCGGCTCCAGCGATGCGTGTGCTTCGCTTGAAGGATGAAAAATCAGATAATAGCTGCCTATGAGCGATATTTATAGGTCTAGACCACGCCCTTTTAGGCGGGAAGCTACGAAAAGGGCGCGAAGCGACGCAAAGGGCGCGAAATGCCCCCATTGGATCTGGCGTCGCGTCAGGCCTCGCTCTAATAGGCTGCTGCAGTTGCCGCAGAGCAGCCAATAGGCGCGCAAGCTGTTTCGCCTATGTCTGTATGCTGCTGCAACGCGCTTTACATTATTTCAAAATTAAGGATAATTTTTGGCTTCAATATCTCGCAGAAAAGGATTTTCCCCCTAGCGTAAGATACTTCTTACGCAGTACGAGAGACCTCTCGTAAGAGAACTCTAATTAATAAATTAGTAGAAATTATTACTCCACCGCATGCGTGTGATGTCAGTAACAACTATCCTATATTGTTGAGGCAAAAGAGTTCCAACAATAATGATGAGATCATGTTCAGGAAACAGTCGTGACTAGCTATACAGTTTCTATAATGCATTGCACTATGGTGGTTAAGCAGTGAGTTACATTGTTGTATATTAGAAACACACCCCTGGTCTCCAAATATGGCTTGCAATGCCTTGGATTCAAAATTGATTTGACTAAAAACTCTTGAGGGAGCACTTGCACATTTAATTGAAAAAGTCAGATCAAACCCTAACCCTGAATATGGGCAACATTGTAAACTGCTGCCTCAGCAAATATTACTAACGACAGCATTTTGACAGATACCATACCAAACATGGTAACTAATAGTAAGTAATAACTGAATCAGTACTAACCCTACATCCAAGTGACATGGATCAGGTTGTATGAAGCTGGCTCTGACAGCTTCTTTGTCTTTCTCTTCATTCTTAAAAGCTACAGTTAGTTCTTACTGGCAGTCAGCCGCACGGTTTACTGTGCCAAAGCTCCCGGTGCGTTCATTAATACACCAGCTGTGTTCCACTCCAGCACAATCCCAGAAATACACACACTATTCACACATCTGAGTATGAAGTAAAGGCTGGCTATGCCAGTGCCTCAATCCAAACTCAGCCCATCGATGATTACACCAGTGACAGCCAAAGTGCTCTTAGTCGAGCGAGAGCATTTTCCACCCAGAGTGCTTGTCATTTTCTTTGCTTCTTTGAAAGAAAGTGAAGCAGGAGTGAAACACCATATTGCAGCAGCCTTCTCCAGCAATCCATGTTCCACAAACACACTTGTTTTTGGTAGGAAACCAGCTGCATGTTACTTATCTGTAAGACATTTTCCCCTCAGGATTCAACAAGAGGGTCTTTCTCTCTCTCTTAGAATAGATAGTTTTTCCAGATGTTCCCAGAGAGCAGAAATATATGAGGGTTTTGGCAGAGTTTGTCAATGGGGAGCCCATTTCTCTTTCTAGCCAGACATGAGGAGGGTGATATCATTACAAACCATCTCAAACACATCTTAGTGTTTTATAACACCCTGAGAGAAGAAGCAGAGATTTACAACCCTTTCCACACATCAGTCCACCTGCTAAGAGCCTTCATGTCTCATTTAGAGTTAATACATAACAATACCTGCATGATTTGTTGATTGGCTCCTGTGCTTTGGAAGCACTGGGAAACATTTTAACTGTCAGTAGAAATTGCAGCTTATTTTGACACAAAAACTACCCACTTACACATCTAATCAACATGTAAGAATGAATCTCATGCTCAAGAAAAAATCAATGTCAAACTATTTTTGCAACAAAGTGGTAGCTCATTAAAATGATGAAATAACCTCTCAAAAATTTTAAACCACAAACCAAACAATCTGTCAAATCCAGTGACTAGTTATCCCTCAAAAGTGTTCATTATGGCAGTCTTGGAACTTGTAAATATGATTTAGTTTCCAGTGAGACCAATAAAAACTAGATGCTGCACATTTTGATGATTGTGTAATTGAGTGTGGAATCATGGGAGTTGTTGTCTTCATCCCCACAGTTGATGCAATCCGTCAGGACTTGAAATAATGTCCATGGATGAACTAATGTATTAAAGACTTATTAAGGTCACTGTAGTATGAAGCAGGGTGGGACTGAAAGTCATGGAAGTGAAACAAGGCCGCTGGAGCGATTTCTAAAATAGGACGAGTGCGATACAATGCTCGAAAGCAGCAGAGCTTTTATTATGCCACAGTCGACCACTTCCGCTTCTTCCGGTAATGCATATGTAAGCTGCGCTGTTTTATTATACTACATATATCTGAGTGTGTTGAAAGTTTTGTTATAGTGTTACTCTACTGTCTAATAAAATGCATAACCCATTAAAGCATCTTTAATGTTTCTATGTTTTCTACTAAATAGTCTGCCTTTAAGTTGTAGTTCCACGTAACAGCAGTGGCTCTGGGCACTTGGTTGGTTCGTGTTTTCCACATTGTGAAAAGATCTTACAACCCCTCTCTGTAAAAATAAATGAATAAATACAATCCTAAATTAAGGTCCTTGCACACTAAGCCAGAAATTCTAATCCTAAATTTTTGCACATTAAAAAAATAAGTACGACCTCATGTTGTGTCAATCACATTTACACACTGCCTCTGAAATTTTTATTCCTCATTCGATCAGGTAAAATTTTTAGTTTTTCGCATCCTTAGCAAGCGTTTTGAGAGGTGTATGACAATTAAGAACCACTGTATGAGCGAATGCCAAAATCCAGAATGGCGTTGGACAAGTTGATCCACTTCTTCTCACACAAAGAGTGCAAGAAATTGGTGGTCTTCTTTTTAATACATGGCTCCAGTATCACTAGCAAAGCATCAAAGTGAGTCACTGACATCCTGAAGTAAACTTTGAATTGTTTGGGATAATCCTGCATCTCCTTGATAAGGAGGTGAAACTCTCCATCCTTTCCACGCAACCTCAGGATTGGATGGACCCAATATTTCCTTTCTTTTTCAATTTCTAAGAAGAGAGAGGACAACAAAATCATCCTCACTGCTCGAAAACTATATAGTAATCCACACAAGGTAATACACAGCAGGAAGGCAGCTGCAGCTACAACATGTACACACTGACGAGACCACTGCGAACACTGAACAGAATACAACTTATATGGTAAGGTAAATGAGGAACAGACAGGTGAGAACAATATACTAATGATGACACAGGTGAATGGAGGTAAACTAACAATGACTCAACGAGGACAGGAACAACCAAATATGGGCATGTGAGCCAGAAAACAAAACCAAAAGTCCAATGGGGTATGAAAATCGTCCCTGCGTTTCATTCGGAAGGGCTCATCCCTATGCCCTAATCCCTTCAAAGGTTTTACCCTCCGAAGTGAGAGCTTTGAAGGGTTGAAGAGTGTAGGGGACCAAACAACTGGTTTCACGAAGTGCCTTTCTGCGTCATCATCCCATGCCCATACGGAGGCGCCGTCATCATGTAAAGAATCTGCGCAAAGGATCATGGGAGCCCAAAGTGTCCATCAGTTGTATCCATCGAAATCCTTCATTCCAAAGGGCCCTTTGAAGTGGCTAGTTTTGAGCACTTCGGTTTGGATCGACATTTCAATATTTGGCGGCCATGTTTGTTTTCACTCTGAAGTGCCCTTCAGAGGGCGATATATCCCGTTTGGAACGCACTGTGTTTTGTGATTTTTTTTTTGCAATGGATTAGTGTACTATGTTTCTGTGCATGACAAATTTTTATGATGACCAATACAAAAAAAAAACGCATACGAAAATTTTAGACTCAGTATGCAAGAACCTTTACGTTGACAGCATTTTAGTCTCATGATGTTCACTTCATGCTGTTCATGAGATTCTTCAAACCACATGGGTTTAAATGCACTTCACAGGTTACATCGCTGAGAATATGTTACTGGAGTCATGGAAATAAAGTTTTATAAACTACAAACACCATAATTGTTGGAAATTTGAAAAACTCACTCCTGATAGCGTGGTTTATCTGCTTTCTGGGATTCTATAAACACAGGCTGTTTATAGATTCAGTGTGCTGCTGAAGAGTGCCAAGAAATAGTTGTCCACGTCCACATACATGCTCGCACACTGCTAAGGTCATTGTTTATCGCCTTTAGCTGAGTCGCCACTCTACTGGCCAATCGTAAAGAGAGCCGTGACCCTAGAAACACATTTAGACAATCATGCAAACTCAACACATTGAAGCCACAAGGCTGCACATTAAAACATGCTCACTCTGCTACCTTGGTTAGCTGGTCTTCCAGACTGGTCTGGCACTTGTCAGCTTGGCCAGGCTGAGAAACCAGCTAGACCATCGTAAACCAGCCACAGGTTCTGTGTGGTTTTGTTGTCCTGCACAAATCCTTTTCTTTTTATTACACATAAAGACGTACTTTGGTCCAATTTAAGTGGATAAAAAAGCACTCTAAAGTTCATCTAATTGCATTTAACATACACTACAACTAATACATTTTCATTTAATTCCAGTTAACATGCAAGTAGATGTCAGACAACATTACATTCTGTAGTATATATACAAGTATATTATTTCTATATTAAGTACTCTTTTTAAAAGTATGATAAAGTACTTATTTTTCACAGGCAACCTGCGCTCTACGCTCACAGACATCCTCCATCAAGCATCACTGTGTTTATATCTCTCTGTCCACTTGCCTCTCTCCCAGTGAAATATAACGCTCTAAAAGCATTAACCAAGCAGCTCTTCTTGCACCAAGCAGTCTGTTCGCCTTAGCTGGCTTTCCCTACACTTTCATCTGCATGTGTGACTGTGTGTGCGTGTGTGTGTGTGTGTGTGTGTGTACCTGGTATTCATCACGTTGTGGGGACCAAATGTCCCCACAAGGATAGGAATACCAGTAGATTTTGACCTTGTGGGGACATTTCTCAGGAAACAGGCTTATAAATCATGCACAATGAGTTTTTTTGAGTAAGTAAAAGTGTGCACAATCTCCTGTGAGGGCTAGGTTTAGGTGTAGGGCGATAGAAAGTACGGTTTATACAGTATGAAAACCATTACACCTATGGAATGTCCCCATAAAACATGTAAACCCAACATGTGTGTGTGTGTGTGTGTGTGTGTGTGTGTGTGTGTGTGTGTGTGTGTGTGTGTGTGTGTGTGTGAGAGTGCTGAACACAGAAGTCTCCTGTCCTGCAGTGCTGAACTCTCAGAGCAGAACACAGATTCACCTCAACAACAGAGCACTCAAACAGTACCATACCTGAAAGAACACAACTAGTTTGCATTACAGGATGAAGACATTCCCATGTGCAAAATAAGAGAAACTGCATTTTTACATTTTCTTAAAAAAATAAGAGAAATGCTTGTCTACAAAAGTCTCAGAACATTGCATATTTGTGGGTGGCTGTCAGAGCCTTGCAATGTAGGCGCTAAAGCAGTCTGAGGGGTTTTAAAGTTGGCATGAAAAGAAAACCTAGTTTCTAAAGACATGTTATTGATTGTGAACAAATAATCAAAGCATTTTTTATGACCTTGTAATTTGAATCAATCACACTTTTGGAAACTATTTTTAAGAGTGCAGGGTGTTTGCTAATCCGTTACCAATTAAACTGTACGTCTGCTTACTTAGGAATTGATTGATTTGAAGACTCATTTATGTCTATTCTAATAATGGGTCAAGCTACACGGAAAAGTTGAATTGTTTATAGTTCAAATCCAGTACAGTATATCTAAGCAAATACCACTAATGACTGACTGCAAGCGACTCTCTTGTTCTCATTGTCTCTGTCTTTGTCTCTCAAATCACCTCTCTCTCAGTTAGCAGTAGATTAAATATGCATGAGCACTCTCTGGTTTCCTGCATGAATCCTCATGGAGCCTGTGGCCATGTGAGCGTGTATGTCCTGCCTAGGTGAGGTTAGTTCATGGTACCCCCCACCCGTGGAAAACAATAAAGAAGGAATCATGTTCTTTCCACTGGAACTGTTTCAATAGGTGTTTTCATTTCCTCTTTCTTTTAAAGCTGTGGACCCTTCAGAGAATCCTGGCAGACACAGACACCCATAAGAAAGAAACATCTCAAATTAGATCTCTTCAATATCTTCAACTAGACATGGAGATTAAATGAATGGAGACTTTTTTACACAGTTCTATCTTCTGAGAAACTCCAGAGTGTCAGAAGAGATCTCAACAGTGTCTCAAACTGAGGCTAGATTTAGACGTTATCAGTGTTTGCTATTAAAAGCTCATGAACTCAACATGACTTTTCTCTTAAAATTCTTCCAAGATCAAGTGATACGAATTATCCTATGCACATTAATTATATACACTGACATATATAACAATTGTTATTATTTCTTAAAAGGCACTTATGAGAAACATTTTAGACAAAGCTAATACCTAAAAACTGAGAACTTAACTAAGCTCTGAAAGAGCAACGTCTGAGCAAAAGCATATCTGTGTCTGTTCAATTGAAAATGTTAGAATGGTTTTCATTTGTCTGATCAATGCTAGATCCTCTTACAAGAATCCTATGGTGGAGAGTAGGGAGAAAAAAAATGTGAAATGTGTATTGCGGTGCATTTCACACACAATTTGACTGCACATATGTTTGGAGTAGAACTGCGGGACTGTGCTTACATCTTAATGCTTCTTTTCAAGATCAATGGAGAGCAATTGAGAAGCAGTTTCAAAGGGCTGGGTGTCTCATTTCATTAAACAACATATATCATGAAAGTGTAGATATGCTCTTAAACTTCTCTGAAATAAAGTTGGCTGACTACAGATTAATTGAAACATCAAATCAAGCAGAAACAGCTAGAGCAGGTGTTCTGATGAAATGTAAAATATATCCAAAATCCACTCTTTTTTTCACCTGAACCCCACTTTCTGCATTTAAGTGAAGAATACTGTTCTTTATAGCAGCAGAAACATACTTCTTTTAAATAAAGATCCTGACTACAACTAAAAAGGGTTCGAGAGAACACCTTAACATCATTGGGGAAACACAAGTTACAATTTCTACAAGAAATGTTTAATTCTCAAGTTTCAATACACAGACATCAAACCACCAAAGCCACATACAGCCAAAATGTTTCTTGAAATGAAGAGGGTCCATAAGAAACCAAATCAGAGCTGAAATAAAAGTCAGAAATTGATATTTTTTCCAGTGTAGGATTGGGACTGTATATGGCTATTCACACTGCATTTAACCCCAGGTTACTGTCTGGATCCTGCTTGTAATCCTGGGCAGAGTGTTTTACATTTGTAATTCAGAAAAGCGGTTTATAACCTGGGGTTATGAAACCCATGCTCTGGAGTGCGTGCCTCACATCTCAAACTTTGTACAGTCACAGAAACAGAAACCCTGTGTGCCGTAAAACAGCCAACATTTTGTGAGTTGTAAAACAGCCAGCGTGTCAACATTTTTTCTCACTGATGCAAAAGCGCAACACACGCCAGTGATTTAAACCACTCATGTGCTGAATTTATCCAGTCATGGCTGTTGACACCATGAATATGCAAGTAACGTTAACCCAGAGTTTTGGATGACCCAACGTACGGTTAACCCGTCATTTTCCTGCAGCTCTAGTGAGTACTTCTTGAGCATCTTAGGTGATTGGTTCAAAATTAACGCAATCCCTAGTGAAAAAAAACAGCTAAAACTAGCCTAGGCTGGTTGGCTGGTTTTAGCTGGTCATAGCTGGTCAGCAAGCTGGTTTTAGAGGAGTTTTGGCCACGTTCCCAGCCTGGAAAGGCTGGTCAGCCTGGGAGACCACCAGCTAAAACCAGCTACTTCCAGCTTAAACCAGCTAAGACCAGCCAACCAGCCTAAGCTGGTTTTAGCTGTTTTTTTTTTTCAGCAGGGGACAACAGGTAAAAGCTGTTAACACTGTTTTCCATGTGTGTGTTTTACAAGGCTTTTTAAAAATGCTAGCTAGCTACTGTTTTGTATGCATTTGGCCAATCAGTGTAGACGTATGCCACAGTTCAATAGAACTCTTTTAGACCCTTAGACTCTGAACTACCGACATAGGCTTACTGGAAATAAGTGCCTCTATATACATTTCTGCACACAAAGTATGATTTACACAGAGTTCAAAATAATCCTGCATGATTTGAAAACTGATACTTCTGAACGTTGTTGTCACATACTGTATACAGCTTCATTTGCATGAGTTTTCTAACTCAGTTTCCACAGTAGCTCACGCAACATGGCGTTGCACTTGAGACGAGCTACGGTACGAATCCTTTGAAACTACGGTTCGACAAAACAGTTCAAACCAGCCTATAAGGAAGTTAAAATAGCACAATTTGTTAACACTGTTGATTAGGTTTCGGGTTGGGTTTGGTGTAGGGGATATTTCCAGCATGATGGAGCATTAGCCTTTAGTGACACTGACCAGATATTTGAATTCTGAACACACTGTAAAAAGTTTTCGCCAGATTCAACTTAAAAACCTAAGTTCAGCAGCTGCCTTAAAATTTTAAGTTAAATCAACTTAAGTCATTTTAACTCACAAGTTAAATCAACTAGGGATGTCCCGATCCGATCACATGATCGGAAATGGGGCCCGATCACGTGGTTTCGATCGGAATCGGACGTTACCTCCCGATTAGGATTCGGATGTATATGTTTACATATTCCAGGGCTCGCAAAATCGCTAGCCTGACGTCCAGGGGCTATTGCATTTTCCAGTCCATAGTTATGCGGTGGCACAGAGTTAGACCTCTTGACTCCACACAGAAACACAGCAAACACTGTGGCACTTTTATTTATTTATTTTTTTTTATTTACATGCCTGTATTTTAAGTTGAGGTGCTATTTGTTTTTATATTAGACTTTTTTTATATTTACTGTTGCACTAATGTCCAGAAGTGAAGAATTTATGTAATTCATTACTTGATTGTTCAAGCTACCTCACAGAAGTGCTCTGTTTGTTAACAGAGTTGTTGAATGTTAAAATAAGGTGAATTGAATAAAAAAAAAAGAATAAAGAAGAGCGAAGAAACAGATCCAGGATGTTCCTTATTTTTTTATGTATTATAGAAGTATCGGATCGGGACTCGGTATCGGCAGATACTCGAAATCAAATGACTCGGACTCGGACTCGAGGGCAAAAAAACTTGATCGGGACATCCCTGAAATCAACTAATTTTTAGTATAATAATTTAAAATGACTTTAGTTTTAAGCTGATTTAACTTAAAATTTCAAGGCAGCTGCTGAACTTAGGTTTTTAAGTTGAATCTGGTGAAAACTTTTTACAGTGCAGTCGCAATACGCACCTCAAGCAACGAAATAAAAATGCAGCAATACATGCCTGCACCAATGTAATATTTGCAACTATAGAGGCACGTATTTCCAATGAGCCTGGGTTGACAGTTCCTAGAACTAAAACCATTACTAGTTCCTGCAGTTCCAGCCCCTATTGAGCCTTTTAAAAGCCTGCAGGTGAGACATCTAGTTGACATTTGCATGTGTAATCTGCTATCGCGCATTAAGAATAAGCAAAATTAGCTGTTGGAATGGCGAGTGGAGCAGCATCTTTATCAGTGGAGCACAGATGCAGACTCTCAGGTCTCCAGGGAATAGTTCCCTCAATCCATCTAAAAGCCTATTCAAAGCCGAGGATCAGCTAATGAGATCTGACTCCATTAGCCTGCAGTGCTAAGTGTCCGTCTACGCTTACGTAGCGCAGAAACAGACTGCGGAAATGGGGATCCCTCTCACTAAAGCCCATCTCCCTCAACGTCATATCATGACTCTATAATCCACTCAAATCTCCTCTCACTCGCACTATAAACGCACTGCCTCGAACCTGCCAATTAGCCATCTGCCACACTACAACTGTCTGTGTGTGTGTGTGTGTGTGTGTGTGTGTGTGTGTGTGTGTGTGTGTGTGTGTCTGTGTGTGTGTGTGTGTGTGTGTGTGTGTGTGTGTGTGTGTGTGTGTGTGTGTGTGTGTGTGTGTGTGTGTGTGTGTGTTTTGGGGTTAGGGGTTACTTACTCTAGCTCTAGTTAAGGGGAAGCTAAAAAGATAAATTTGTCTCCAGGAGAAAATTTTAATTTTCCAGACACATCCTCATTTGGAAAACATGCGTATGTGTGTCTAATTATTTGGCATTGTGTGTGTGATTCCCTAGCTATAGTTTGTGGACAAATGTGTCCCCAGAAGTGAGTTTAGGGACATCATGATTTAGAAAAAAATGTGGGTGGGGTTTGTGTCTGGTTAGTTTGAGGTCATTATAATGATCTTTATATAAAAACAATTGAAGTCTACTGTGTGCTAGCTAGACAAAAGTATGTGTGTGAGAGGAGGAGAAAGATGGAGAGGTAAAGACATTAAAGGGATGGAAAATGCAAACTGGAAAACAGAAAACCACAAGAAATGAAAGGCAAAAGAGGTGATGTGGCAGACAGACACATGCTGGCCGTCAGTGAAGTGTATTGTGTGTGTGTGTGCTGATGCTGGAGCATCACGCTCTATTGTTCTTCCTCACACTGGAGCCCACGAGCGGGGCACAGACAGCATGGTGTGGGGGAAAGGGGGTGTTCACACACAAACACACACACACACACACACACACACACACACACACACACACACACACACACACACACTTTGGCAGAAAGCCAAGGCTTTTTCCAGCACCGGCTGTGCGTGTCTCTTGCTGTGTGTCAGTCTAATCAGGCTGAATCAGACTGTGGCATTGTAGGATTTTATCTGCAGTTTCCAGCCTCGTCTCATGCACACATGAACACATATAGAATCATTCAAGCAAAGCATGTATATTACAATCATGTTCAAATTCTATTTTCTCTCAATCTCTCTCTTTTTGTATATACTAGCAGAAAATGTAATAATATGTGACCCTGGACCACAAAACCAGTCATAAGGGGCATTTTTTTGAAATTGAGATTTTTAAATGATCTCAAAGCAGAATACATAAGCTTTCCATTCGATCTGAGGGTGCAAAAAATAAAAAATATTGAGAAAAATGCCTTTAATGAAACTCTAAGCAAGGCATATTACTAATTCAAATTTAAGTTTTAACATATTTATGGTAGGAAACTTACAAAATATCTTAATCGAACATGATCTTTACGCAATATCCTAATGATTTTTGGCATAAAAGAAACATTTATAATTTTAACCCACACAATGTATTTTTGGCTATTGCTACAAAATATACCCATGCTACTTTGTGGTCCAGGGTCACTTAAAGAGAGCATATTTTCATCACAATGTTTCCTAAAATACTTAAAAGTTCACATTGTAAATATGTTAAATTAAAAGTTACTTTTGTAATAGTAAAAAAAAGCATAAAAATGCAAAGACTTAAAAAACAAATCAAATAAATGCTGTTCTTTTGAATTTTCTGTGCAATAAAACAATCCTGATAAACTAAGCACAAAATTGTTTTCAACACTGATAATAATGAAAACTGTTTCTTGAGCACCAATTCAGCATATTACTCAATGACTTTTTTTATGTGTTTTTGAACAAATTAAAAAAAATGGTGAGCATAAAAGACTTCTAAAAAAAAAAATAAAGAAAGAAATATAAATAAAAAACTCTTAACCCAAACTTTACCATTACAATTTATATCACTTTACAAACAAATTATGTTGCAATCTTCCCTTGAATATTTACAGCAAACAGCACAGGTCATTATGTCAATAGCAGCATTATAACAGTGACTGGCCAACTGGCAAGTACGCTTTATTTACTCGCCAAAGCCAATTTCCACTTCTCTCTTCTGACTACACTGAGTGGAAACAGATCCAGATCTGCCAAAAAACGCAAACCAGGACTGCAGCATCAGTACAGCATCATGTAGTAGATAAAGGCTGATTCATGAATGCTTTAAAACCAAATCATATGGTTAGAGACTTCAAAAACACATAATACCAGGTTGCTCAGGAGATACCATCCCTGCAATTCATTAACTGTTTATAGCTGGTTATTGCCCTGAATAAAAGTAAATGAGAAAAAGATATTAGAGTATTATTCTCATATAGTCTGCATATGCTTGCAGTGTATCGTACACTGCATCAATAAATCAGCGTAAAATGGAGAATTGACATTGTGTGTGTCTGTGAGAGTGACAGGGAGCGGTCATGTGTGTCAAAGAGATCCAGTCTGTCCAGCCGTATCACTCGCAGAGGAAATCAGTCCTCAGGGCAACACCATCAACCAGCTGCCCACAACAGACTGTTTTGCACATTCAAATACACACACACACACACATATTCTCACACGGCCTGTGTCTTTAATTCTCATTAGCTTTCCCTCTAAACACAGCTCTTGGACTGTTCACACTACACATAAATCCAATTTGTTTTTCAAATCTAAATTTCCAAAATGGTTAGGTCAGAACAATTATTGTGTGTGAGAGAAAAATGTGACAGACGTTCAGGATGTTTTGTTGTGGTTTTCCAATAATCATTTTATTTCAGTGAAAAGTGCAACAACTGTTGTTTGGCCATTGCTGCCACTTGTTTATCATATTTGCAAAAGGTTTGCCAGACATTTTTGCCATATTAGGGGCAAAATGTCTAATGTTTCCAAAGATTATCAAACGTCTCGCCACAAATCAAGTTTTGCCATGGGTCACTGTCTGCGCTGATGAAAGCAGACCATTTGTTCAGACGGTTTAGTCAATATTTGGTATAAATAAATCAGTTGTCTTAGTAATGACGTAAGCATCAGTACAATGTCAAGACATCTAAGAGAGCATGACATCTTGTTGTGGTACTAAGCATTTGACAACATAAGCATCTGTATTTAAACATACATTTATGCGAATAATCACAATTCATTACATAGTAAAAGCTACATGTGAGTGTAAATGAGTGAGCTGAGACTGCTTTAGACACTACTGCACGTTGTGTATGATCTTACAGTCTGGACCGACTGTTTATTTCCGAAAATCCGGAAATCCAGTTATAATCGGATTTCAAACCACATACAAATGAGGTTTGGATCAATTTAGTAAAAACCATATTTTTTCGGTTTTAGTTCAGACAACAAACGACTAAATGGATTTAAGTTGGATATGCCAAGAAATCAGATTTTTGCCGTCTGATGAACAAAGCCTTAAATAAACCCTGTCAAAACCAATGCAACAGACTGGATTAGCAAATAATCTTCCTTGTGGCCTTTAAACCTATCCTACCTCCACCCAATGTATTGATCAGGTGATTGATTATGCAATAAATTTATAACAGGCTTAGAGGGGACAATAGAAGCCAGATGCTTCACAAAAACACAATGGTTCGTTTCATCAGTGCATGATTTGCTTTATCTGATATTGTGAGGCAGTTACAAACAGTCATATATTGTTTAATAGGCAGTGCTAAAGAGGACTTCAGAAAGAAGTAACAGCTTATATTCATATTTAACAGGTCCAAATATGAAAACCAACACTATTTTCTCAACAACTAACCTTTTTATATTAAGAATCGCGGCCAAATCAATGTACTAAGAGCTGCCGTGACTCATATGGACGTGTTCATGGGGTCAGGGAACAGTTATCTCATAAAAAACGAGCCACATTTGTGAGAAAGAAGTGTTAATTGTATTTACTGCACACTTGTAGTGTACTTCAAATCTTAAAAGTGTTTTGTTTAAAAAATACTGTACTTGCAAATAATATAATAGTAATCATTTAATGTATGTTAAATTGCTTTAGAGTAGATTTTAAATAATTGTTTTAATAACATTTTGAATGATATTCAAATATGTGATATTCAAATATGTGACAAATATGTATTTGTAGCAATAGTCAAAAATATATTGTATTGGTCAAAATTATCGATTTCTCTTTTATGTCAAAAATCATTAGGATATTAAGTAAAGATCATGTTCCATAAAGATATTTTGTAAATTTGCTACCGTAAATATATCAAAACTTAATTTTTGATTAGTAATATGCATTGCTAAGAATTTCATTTGCACCATTTTAAAGGTGATTTTCTCAATATTTAGATTTTTTTGCACCCTCAGATTTTTAAATAGTTGTATCTCGGCCAAATATTGTCCTAACAAACCATACATCAATGGAAAGCTTATTTATTTAGACATGACATACAAGTTTCAAATAACTTTAAATACTTAACTAAATATTTTAGTTTACCTTTAATGTTTGTCACTATGTTCAATAGTACACTTTTTAACAAAGACAATAGAAAACAATTAATGAAATTACATATAAAGTTGTACTTAAGTGGGCCAAATGCACTCAAAATATAAACTGTACATTTTGGTCTACACTCTTAAAAATAAATGTGCTTCATGATGCCATAGAAGAACCTTTTTTGTTTAAATGTTCCATAAAGAACCTTTAACATCTAAAGAACCTTTCTGTTTCACAAAAGGTCCTTTGTGGCGAAAAAAGGTTCTTTAGTTTATAAAAAGGTAAGAAAGAGATGGTTCTTTAAAGAACCTTTAACTGAATGGTTCGTTGTGGAACCAAAAGTGGTTCTTCTATGGCATCGCTGTGAAGAATCTTTTAAAGCACCTTTATTTTTAAGAGTGTAATATATGCTAAACTATTCTTTTAAATTTATTTCCAAAATAAACACTCGGTTTAAAAGTGTGCTTCACATAGCCCTGTGTTGGTATAGAAGTAAATCTAACCATAAATACTGAATACACAAGCAGCCAGTGAGCCATATGTGGCTGTAGGTATAAAACCCTCTTCAGATCGCTGAGTGTGGAGCTTGTGAATGGATTACTGTTCACTCAGCCACGTAACGTCCTTTCTCTAAGAGGGCAAACACCCACTACAACTGGATGTGGCAGAAGAGAGAGGATTTATGGTCCCATTCACTCTGTCCCTCTCTACCTCCATTATATCCTCCTGACTTTTTGTTGGCCCCAGGGGCATGGGCTGCCAGGATGTATCTGTGTATCCATTGATGATGGCGGACGGCTGTGTTCTGCAGGCAGATGTCCTCCCTTCCACTGGGTAAAACCACAGTAAAAAAAAAACCTCTGCTCTTTGATACCTCACCCAGACCTCCAAACATCTGCAAATCATTGGCACTGGATATCTCAAAACCAATGCTCTGCACAACTCAACAATGTCTTTATGATCAGGCCTAAAAATAGCCTGCTTTGTTCTTTACTTGCTCTGAAGTTCTAGGTGAGAAAAAGCCTCAATATTGCTTATATACTGGCATGTGCTACAGACATGAGTGATATTGTTGAGGAGTTTGCTATTGCTTTGAAAAAGAACCTTTAACATCTGAAGAACCTTTCTGTTTCACAAAAGGATCTTTGTGGTGAAAGAAGGTGCCATAGAAGAACATTTTTTGTCTAAATGGTTCCATAAAAAACCTTTAACATCTGAAGACCCTTTCTGTTTCACAAAAGGTTCTTTATGTTGAAAGAAGGTTCTTCAGATTATAAAAAGGTAGAAAGAGGTGGTTCTTTAAAGAACCTTTGACTGAATGGTTCTTTGTGGAACCAAAAATGGTTCTTCTATGGTGTCGCTTTGAAGAACCTTTTAAAGCACCTTTATTTTTAAGAGTGCAGTCATGGTTATGTTTTGGGGTGGACCTTCATGCTTGGTGTTTTTCCAAAAATCGTTTTCATAAGGTTCACATTGCACAAATTTATACAAAGTCACCACCTTGTGAAATTGCTATGTTTTCCCATGAAATCGGGTTTGAATATCATAGAGACTTTGTTGTGGCCATCTAGAACACACTATCAACCACAAAGCAATGCCCTGGCAGCCACTAACAGCACTTTATTAGTTCTGCAAAAGCGTGAAAGAAAACCTTCAGAAAATCTGGTTCAATCTGTCAACATTTCCACACTTCCGTAAGTTCCAACTGATTTTTTTTTTCTGTACTTTGCCAGTTTACTCTGAAAATCTTTGTTACTTATCAGCCTGTGCTTGCAGATATGACCTTCAGCTCAAAAACTAGAAAAAACTTAGATACTTCAGACACTTCCTCTAAAGAACCTCACCTTGAACCTCACTCACATTCAAAAGACAGAAATAAAGGCAGCACTGTTGTGTAGTTGAGGTAACAAGAGGAAAAATGTTTGTGTTTTTGTGTTATGCAGTTTTTCTACATGTGTTTGCTGTTTGTGTGTGTGTATGAGAGAGTGAATGTAGTGTACCAGCATCCTGACCTATAGCCCGTTGTGGAAAGCTGCGGGGTTTAAGCATCATTTCTCAGCAGGGGTCTTCCAGCCTGGACCACTTACTTAAACATTAGCATTTCTACCAGCCATTTCCTCTCTATAAACTCCAGAAGCACTGCACATGATATGAGGTCTTGCCTCTGTTCTGACCCCATGTCACTTTTGGTCTTCAAGGGTTGTTGTGACATCATTGTTAATATATGACAACTGCACTCAACTCAACAGACACATTATAAATATTTATGTCCACTCTGCAAAAACAATAAGAACAACATAAATGGTTGAAATACATATGTTACAAGGAATTTGCTAGTTATAAATGCAAATGTGGCAACAATCATAGAATGGCCACACTCTTAAAAATAAAGGTTCTTTATTCGTACCAAAGGTTCCACAAAAGGATCTTTACAGTGGAAAAGGTTCTTTAGATTATCAAAATGTTCCTAACGCTAAGAAAATGGTTCTTTTAAGAACTGTATACTGAAAGGTACTTTGAGGAACCAAAACTGGTTCTTCTATGGCATCACTGTGAAAACCCCCTTTTGCAACCTTTATTTTTAGAGTGCAGACTTAAAATCTGTAAACTTCTTATTCCACCGATTAATCTTTTTGACAACAGCTTATAGAATAGGCAGATTCTACGCAATTTAGCTATAAAAGCCTCCCTAAAACTTGGGTTAAACACACATGCCTCCAAAAACCTCTTGGCACGTCCAACACTCACAAGCAAAGGGCTTTTACGTAAATGACACATTAAACAGAGGAGTGTTTGTAATAAGCTTCTTTCCAAACACCATCACAGCATGAAGCCCAGTTAAGTACATGAAAGTGACAGTGATTTGACACTTAGACACTTACACTTCAGACTTAATATATGACAACGAACCAGCCATTTTGTGTACTGCAGAATACAAGCTGATAACCACAATCGTGAGAAATAATGCATGAGAAGTTATCAAGTAGTTACACTGTGCTGTTCAAGAGGAATGGGCTGGGCTGGGTTTTCAGAACAGGACTAAAGCTCATTGTAGCTGTCAACCCAAACAGGATAACAGCATCCCCATCACACAAACCTGCTTCAAGCATCTTTAAACCACATAATGCCACGATTTATCCAATTAGTTTCACTTTGGCTTTCATCTTTTCTCAAACCTTCTTTTGAGTTTATGAAAAAGTCAATCGCTTTCTCAATTTAGTATCAATTTGGGGTGCTTTACAAACAAAAAGCACGTTTCCAAAGCAGCGCCAAATAAACAAAATGAAACAATAAAACTAAATAAATTATAAAAACAAGTATGAATGAAAAGGAAAAAAAATAGAATGAAAAAAGATTAAATAGCTGCGAAAATAAATCAACTGAGCAATTGGTAAATTAAAAAGGAATTCATTACGAAGGTACTTAAACCTAACAAAGAAATGACTACGTGCGCCAATAATTGTAATACGAGCCAACGTTTCTACAGAGATCACGGTCTCTCCATCTCTCCTCTCATCGTACCTGTTTTGAAGAAGGCATCCGTGTCTGAATCATTGGGTCCGTCCTCCGCCGCTTCAGCAGAATTCATCTTTCCTCTTAGATCTCACAGTTCAAGAAAACGGGAAATATCCAGATTCAGCGTTCCATCATCTCTATATTTCTGTGTTTTGACGGCACAGCCCTCGATCAGAGCGACAAAGCGCAGCTCTGCATTGCCTTCTATTGTCTCCAGATGCGCCTCTCCTCCTCAGATCGCTCTTTTCGCTTTTTGTGAGTCGACTCTTTTGAACCGGTTCACTAATTGGACTGATCGATTCTTTCGCGAATTGGTCTGATCCGGTCAGAGAGGTTCTCGAGAGCACAGCACTAAATTGTTGTTTCAGTCTTGTCCGGCTCGAAATGAGTCAAGAGCCGGTGAACATGATCCTCATTGCTCAGGTCTTCGGATGATTTAATGAATGGGCGGCAAAGTTAAGTAATAGCCAATTTTGTGCAGGAAACATGTTTGCAACTTATGCGTAGTGTGACAGCACACAAATGAGAAAATATTGATAAATAGCTATTGGAAACATGATTGGAGACATGTTTGCATCTCAGCATTTGTCTCAGTGTTATTAAACAAGACTTAATGTTGCAAGAACATTAATCTCAAGTAGTGTGGGGCAGGAAAGTGATCCGTAGAACACATGAATGAATCAAATGAATGTTTTACATAAATGTAGGCTGACTTAACAACAACAGTATAAAGACATACGTTGCATATATTGGCATGTACTGTTAATGATTTTCAAATGTTCACTTGAAGTAAGAGTGTGACGTAAAAGTGACAATGAATCTTTTTTGAACCTCTTCATCTAAATGAACTGTTCAAAAGAACCGATTCTCGGACTGAGTCGGACCAGCTCGACACAAAGCGGCGCGCAGCCTGTGTGTGTCAGATGGGATAGAGCGCGATCCTGACAGTAAAGGCTGATGATGTCATGAATTTTGCTTAATGTCAGCGGGCTTGTTGGTCACTCTTTTCCTCTCATGTAAATATTTTCTTTAAGAAGTTAATGAGTTATTTTAGAAACATAAGCATACTCATTTTGATGGCCTCCCGGAGCGCGCCAGAGACTGTGTTTGCGCCTGTAGATTGTAGGCTATTTTTTCCAACAATAGAGAGCAGAAGGGAAATGTATGTATGTGTGTGTGTGTGTGTGTGTGTGTGTGTGTGTGTGTGTGTGTGTGTGTGTGTGTGTGTGTGTGTGTGTGTGTGTGTGTGTGTGTGTGTGTTTGTGCCCTCCCTCTGTGAGATATCACGCCCCCTTCACTCATGCACTCTTTGGGCTATTGATGAATCCTAATGCTGAGAACATATATTTTCATAATAAATAGAAAGCACGTGTGTAGCCTATGTGTGTCCACGGTGTTGTTACTCTACAAAAATATAATAAGGATATAGAAATGAACCAACAAACAATGAATTAAAAATATTACATTATCAGTCTTATGGCTTCTTATAGTAACTTACAATGTAGCCTAATTTAAAACCAGATTTTGTTTCATACTCTGATCTATCTTTCTTGCTATTACATTAACTTTGATAGTTCGAAAGAACTGGAGCAATTTTGGTTGTAGAATTTATATTTAAAATGCATTTAAAATAACATTTTGACCATTTTAGTGATGAAAGTAGCTTGCTTCAGAGAAGCTTTCAAACCAACTGATAAATAGATGGTGGCTTCTCCTTAGAAAAGAAAAATTGAGGATTTACTGCCCCCTGGTGAATGACACTAAATATCACAGTTGAAATAAATTATTTCCCGTGGTTCAGAGACACTGTGTACCTTATTTATTGTAATGTCTTAAAGGACATTTCAGCTAATGAAGTCTGTATATATAGGCCACATAGTCCAATCGTTGGTAACACTTTAGAATAATGGGCCGTTGTTAACAAGTAACTATGCAGGAAGTAATAGTTAGTTCTACATTAACACTTAACTTAATACTATTAACTAATAGAAAAGCAAGATTAACTAAGCAGTAGGTAATTGCTAATTTTGGACAAAGGTAGTCCCTTATTAGGTATTTGATAATTACTAAAGAAAAAATTGTCATTGAGAACTACTTGTGAACTGTGACCAATTCATAAAGAATAACTAATTAATTATCACAACAGTAACATTTATAAAATCAACAATTATGTTCTTTGTGCAAACTAATTTATGAAAACCACCACCATCACCGGTTGAAGAACTGGTTGAAATTGTGACTCTGACCAAAATATGAATGGATGTGTTCTCTGTTCATTTCAAACAAACATATAATTTATTTAATTAGGATGTAATGCCATCAATGATTGGATTCTCATGATTGGATTATTTCACTATTGTGAGCTGCATTTAGTTCAATGTTGTTGTTTTTTTGTTGTTTTTTTAAGTATTCTGGGGCAGGCTTCTCTTTAGTGTGATAGTAAATGTTATTTTGCTTCCATAATGAAGACATTAACTGCATTTATTTTGTTAAGCACAAACACAACATTTTCCACATTACGATGTCTGTTAGAATATCAGTATGGTGCTTCAAAGAAATGCATGGCTGTACAGTATGTCATATAAAATATGATAAAAACTGTTTATTGTAAATTACTTGAAAAACATGTTAACCCCTCAATAATAACTCAAGTGTTACCTTGTAAGTCCGCATGAACTACTACTGTGATCTGGCCCATTATTTTAAAGTGAAAAACATGTTAACCCCTCAATAATAACTCAAGTGTTACCTTGTAAGTCCGCACGAACTACTAGTGTGATCTGGCCCATTATTTTAAAGTGAAAAACATCTTAACCCCTCACCAACATGTCTATATGCAACGTGATTTCATGATAATTCGTATGTATTTACATAAAATGTGGTTCTCCAAAACGTACATTTACTTACGTTTTTCCAGACACTAAAACATACAATACTTACGCATTTACAGCATCTAAACGTACAAATACTTAGTATTTTTAGCATTTTAAGGTCTACAAAATGTTAAACAAGACTACACTTTAAACCATTAAAATAAATGACATTTCTGCAATCGTTTAACCATTCATGTAATATTAGCTTCGTTTGCCGTGGTGGGACACAAAAGGAGTTTTCTCCGACATGCTGTGACTAACAATACAACCATAAAATGCACTGATTTTATAAATCTTACTGTTGAGATAGTTAATTAGTTATTCTTTATGAATTGGTCACAGTTCACAAGTAGTTCTCAATGACAATTTTTTCTTTAGTAATTATCAAATACATAATAAGGGACTACCTTTGTCCAAAATGATCACTTACCTACTGCTTAGTTAATCTTGCTTCTATATTAGTTAATAGTATTAAATTAAGTGTTAATGTAGAACTACCTATTACTTCCTGCATAGTTACTTGTTAACAACGGCCCATTATTCTAAAGTGTTACCCAATCGTTAATTAGAACTATATAAAACTAGGTAAAAACAATATATTATTCCAATATGAACTCTAATAAAAGAAAGAAATAGCCCCTTGTTGGCTTAATTTAATTCTCATTTCTATCTTCATTCAGAATTTATTGTGATATAAACATTTTCGAATTTAAAGCTAAGTAAGTAAATCTTGTAAAAATAAAATTAAAAATTCACATTTCATCATGCGTATTTATATTTTCACACAGACACATGACTTTCTCGAGCAAATCATGCTTGATTCATTTATTTATTTTTACAAAACAGTAAGATTAGTTTTCTTTTCTGCTCAACAAGCCTGCATTTATTTGATCCGAAAATACAGCAAAAGCAGTAATATTGCGAAATATTTTTACTATTTAAAATAACTGCTTTGTATTTGAATATAGTTTAAAGTGAAATTTATTTCTGTAATCAAAGCCAAATTTTCAGCATCATTACTCCAGTCTTCAGTATCCCATGATCCTTCAGAATCATTCTATGCTGATGAGATGTTTAAGAAACATTTATTATTATTATTATTATTATTATTATCAATATTTAAAACAGTTGACTAATTTTTTTTTCTTCAGAATTCTTTGATGAACAGATAGATCAAAAGATCAGCGTTTGTCTGTAATAAAAAGCTTTTATAGAAATGAATACTTTCATAAACTGATCAAAAGTGATTCATAATGTTACAAAAGTTTTCTATTTCAGATCAGTGTTGTTTTTCTTATAGAAATAGAACTTTCTATTCATCAAAGAAATCTTTCAACTTTTTTGAGCAGCAAATCAGAATATTAGAATGATTTCTGAAAGATCATGTGACTGGAGTAATGATGCTAAAAATATCTTTGAAATCAAATGAATTAATTACAGTAAATAAATTAAATAAATGACAACAGTTACTTTAAATAGTAAAAATATTTCAAAATATAATTTGCTGTACTTTGGATCAAATAAATGCAGGCTTGGTGAGCAGAAGAGAAAAAAACAATAAAAATATTACTGTTCAAAAACTTTTGGTTGTAGTGTACATACATGCATACATACATACAGATTTATAATCATGTCTTAAACACCTTAAGTAATCAAATACAG
>NC_133368.1:17852085-17930624 GCF_049309525.1 Garra rufa
ACAGTAGAAGCAGCGCTGGACTTTGGTGCCGTTCGTCTTCCCTCTTCAGTCCTGGATTGTTTCTTTTTGTTGTTTCTTTCTTTTATTTTTACTTAATTTTTGTATTTCGATTTATTTCTAATTAAATGTTTATTTTGTTAAATTCAGTTTGTGTGTGGCCTCCCCTCTCTTTGTAATGTTGCTTCACCCTGAGCCAGGTGGTTGTAACATTATGGGGGCTCGTCTATAAATTCAGTAAATTTGGTAAAATAATTTGGTTGAAGAGATAATGGAATGAGTTTGAGTAATTGTTATGGAATGTTTTGATTGATTTGGGGAGTGTTTGTAGGATGTCACACTCAAAGATTGGATTTCGATTTGGATAATTTTGGATAATTTTGGCTGGGACTGGAGAGGAAAGAATTCTCCTGCAGTCAAAGTATAAGGACTTTGGCAGCGGGTTAAACCTTTTTTGTACATGACCAGAGGTAAGTAAGGGTTTATGCTTTAAATGCTAAGAAGTATTGAGTAGACGGGTTAGACCGTCAAAGCCATACGAACTCCCGTGTTAGGTTGTAGAGCGGTAACGCTATTTTTTATTTTAGTTTGTTATTTTGATTTTTTGTTTTTGGTGCGTCGGACGCGGGTAGGCGGATTAGCCGCTGAGCTGCATGTGGGCGTACTGAAGACTAGGGTTGAGTTATTTAGTTTATGTCTTTGTTAGATACGGGATGGTTCTTAATTTCTTCTTGCATTTATAGTGATATTCATTTGGTTAATGTTTTCCTCTGGTCTGTGCATTTAGGGATATTTGATAAAACGGCAACGTTATTTATTGCGGCTTTGAAAAATTGAATGAGTATAGTAGCTTACATTAACTACCAAAAATGGATAAATTACATGACTTTGTGGCTGCTCCTACAATAGAAGGATTGAATGAGCTTACAAAAGAGCAACTGTGTAAAGTAGTTGAGCACTTTGATTTGGAGGTAGCAGTAACTAAAAGTATAAAATTAAAAACTTTTCGTGATATTGTAAAAGAGAAATTAATCGAGGGGATGATTTTAACTTTAGATATACAATCTGAAGAAGCGTTGTCACCTGAGAGCACTTCAACGCCGCTTGTTAGGACGGGGATACAGACAGGTTTAACTTTTGAGCAACAATTAGAAATTTTGAATTTGCAGAGTAAGGAACGCGAGTTAGATAGACAGCTCGAATTAGAGAAAATGCGAGTTCAAGAAAGAGAACGTGAACGACAATTTGAGAAGTTTAAGAGTGAACAAAGAATTCAGGAGGCTAAATTGGCTCAAGAGGCAGAACGTATGAAACTAGTTGCCGAGGGGAAAATAGGAAGCGTAAGCATTAACTCCTCGGGTGAGCAGCTGGTTGCAAACACTGCTTTAAATATTACAAGTATGGCCAAATTGTTGCCTAAATTTAATGAGAAAAATTTGGATGCGTTCTTTTCATTGTTCGAAAGTGTTGTTGAAGATCGGGGTTGGAATGATGCCGAATGTACTCTTTTATTACAAAGCATTCTGGAGGGTAAAGCTCAAGAAGTTTTTATTTCACTCTCACCAGTGGATCGAAAAGATTATAAAATCGTAAAAGACACCATTTTAAAAGCGTATGAACTGGTCCCTGAAGCTTACCGTCGCCGATTTAGGGGATGGAGAAAGGGAGAAAGACAAACTCATCTGGAAGTTGCGCGCGAGCTCACAAGTCACTTTAATCGCTGGTGCACTTCGTTAGGAGTAGATTCTTTTGACAGTCTTTGTAACTTGATGATTTTGGAGCAGTTCAAAAATATTGTTCCTGAACGAATCGCAACCTACATAAATGAACAAAAGGTGAAAACGGCGGCTGAAGCAGCAGTTTTAGCGGACGAATTCGTGTTAACTCATAAAAATTCCAGTGGGTATCAAAAAGAGCGCAATTATGAAAATCAAGAGCGACCGATGTCAAACGTTGTGTATAGATCCAGACAAATCGATCCAAATTCCTCTTGTAGGTACTGTCTGGAAAAGGGCCACTGGAAAAAAGAATGTCCAGTGTTGAAAAGCAAGTATAAGTCCACTAAGGCAGTTGGACTTGCGTCAGTTTATTCTTGTGCACCTAGTGAACGATCCTGCGTTAGGGAAATTCCTGATAAAAATCAAAACGCAGATGAGTACGTAGGGAATCAGACAAATTATGGTCCTTTTATTACGACGGGATTTGTTTCCTTGGTTAACTGTCCTGTTAAAAAATCTGTTAAGATTTTGCGCGACACTGGCTCTTCAGAATCCTTTCTTTTGGACTCTAAATTAAATTTCTCTTCTGAATCAAGTACAGGGAAGAGTGTTCTGATCCAAGGAATTGGGTTAGAAATATTTTCTGCTCCTTTACACAAAATTCAGTTGGATTCTGAACTTGTAAACGGAGACGTTGAGATTGCGCTACGACCTTCGTTACCCATGGAAGGCATAGATCTAATTTTGGGAAATAATTTGGCCGGAAATCGCGTGTGGCGTGCTGCGGTACCTCCAGTGGTGAAAACTACTCCAACCTTGTCTGCGGATCCAGATAAGAACGTCCAAGATTTTCCTGACGTTTTTGTCTCCTGTGCTGTAACTCGAGCAATGCGTGCCGAAAAAAATGTGACCCAGAGTGAAGGGGAATTTTCCTTTGACCCGTTAGCTAACTTGACTTTGCTTCCTTCGTCGATCTCCCGTGATGAGCTCATTGCGGCTCAGGGAAAAGATGCCGGGTTAACAACTTTATTTGCGTCCGTTCAATCCAATGATGACACTGAAAGCGCAGTTTCTGGTTATTTTATAAAAGACGGCGTTTTGATTCGTAAGTGGACGCCGGGTAGCGATCGTGCCTTGGGTGAACCAATATTTCAGATCGTTATTCCAGCCGGATTGCGTGATTTGGTGCTAAAAACGGCTCATGGTGATATAGCTGGACACTGGGGGGTTAAGAAAACTTACAATAGCGTAATGCGATACTTTTTTTGGCCTCGGCTGAAGAGAGATGTGTCGAGTTTTATTAAGACTTGCCACACATGCCAAATAGTAGGCAAACCTAATGAGGTATTAGCTCCTGCGCCATTGTACCCCATCCCTGCTGTGAGTAATCCTTTTGAGTATTTAACTATCGATTGTGTGGGTCCGTTAAGTCCGTCTAAATCAGGTTCTATTTACATGTTAACGGTAATGTGTCAGACGACTCGCTACCCCGCTGTTTATCCCTTACGGAAAATAACCACTAAGGCAGTTGTGAAGGCTCTGTCACAATTCATTTCAGTATTTGGTATTCCAAAGATTATCCAAACTGACAGAGGAACTAATTTCACATCCCACATGTTTGCACAAATATTACAACAACTGCGTGTGAAGCATCACAAAAGTAGTGCATTTCATCCGGAGAGTCAGGGATCTCTCGAACGTTTCCATCAAACGTTAAAGCAGTTGTTGAGAGCATACTGCCATGAACTGAATAAAGATTGGGAAGAGGGACTCCCGTGGTTAATGTTAGCAGCGCGTGAAGTGGTTCAAGAGAGTTTGGGTTTTAGCCCTAATGATCTGGTGTTTGGTCACAAAGTAAGAGGTCCACTAACACTTTTGACGAATGAGATAACTGAAACTGAACCGCCAGTAAATCTCTTGGACTATGTAAATGGCTTCCGACGTAGATCATATTTGGCAGGTAAATTAGCCCGTGAAAACCTAGGTAAAGCACAGTTGAAAATGAAAACCTGGTTTGATCGTCGATCTGAGTGCCGCGAATTTAGTCCTGGAGATCAAGTTTTAATGTTACTACCTGTTACTGGGTTGTCTTTCTTGGCAAGATTTACTGGACCTTACACTGTTGTTAAACGTATATCGGACCAAAATTATATTGTTTCGACTCCGAATAGGAGAAAATCTACCCAACTTTGTCACGTAAATTTGTTAAAATCTTACTTTTGTCGCGTAGGTGAGAATGCTGTCCCTGGTGCTGAAAAAAGCCAGTGGCGTTGGTTTCGGAAGTGAGTAGTGCTTTTAGGACTACGGCTACAAATGTCAATGAAGGGGAGAGAAGTCCACCTGATTGTATCGTTCAACCTCGACTTTGTAATTCGGAGCAATTGACTAAATTGGACGATATGTTGAAACATTTGAGTGAAGAAAATTGTCAACAATTGATCGATTTGATAACTGAGTTCCCTGCACTCTTTTCAGATACTCCTTCGTGTACTGACTTAATTTATCATGACATCGATGTTGGTAATTCTTTGCCCATACGACAAAGGTTTTATCGTGTTTCCCCTGAGAAGCAAGCATTTTTAGGAATTGAAGTCAAATATCTGTTAAATACCGGCCTTGCAAAGCCTTCTTATTCAAGTTGGGCTTCACCGTGCATTCTGGTTGCGAAGCCAGATAAAACGTATAGGTTTTGCACAGATTACAGAAAATTAAATAGCGTCACTAAGCCCGATTCATTTCCGCTCCCACGAGTGGAAGATTGCGTTGACTCAGTGGGTTCAGCTAAGTTTGTTACAAAGATTGATCTTCTGAAGGGGTATTATCAAGTTCCTTTAACTCCTCGAGCACAAGAAGTTTCTGCTTTTATTACTCCATCTGGGCTATACTCCTACAACGTAATGAGCTTCGGTTTAAGAAATGCTCCGGCTACCTTCCAGCGCCTGATGAACAGGGTGGTCTCAGGGCTGGAAGGGTGTGCCGTGTATTTGGATGATGTTGTTGTGTATAGTCAGATGTGGGACGAACATCTTTGTCGTTTACGTGCTTTGTTCATTCGTCTGGTAGAAGCCAAGCTAACTATCAATTTAGCCAAGTGTGAATTTGCAGAAGCCACGGTAACTTACTTGGGAAAAGTAGTGGGTCAGGGAGAGGTGCGTCCGGTACGGGCGAAGGTGCGAGCTGTTGATGGCTTCCCTGCTCCTACCACTAAAAAGGAGTTGATGAGATTTTTGGGGATGATTGGGTATTACCGCAGTTTTTGCGAAAACTTTTCGACTGTAGTCGCCCCCCTTACCGATCTGTTAAAGACCAAACGCACGTTTGAGTGGTCATCAAATTGTCAACGCGCGTTTGAAAATGCGAAACTCCTATTAAGTACTGCTCCTGTTTTAGTTGCGCCTCGGTGGGATCGAGCGTTTCAGATCCAAGTAGATGCAAGCCAGGTGGGTGCAGGAGCTATATTACTGCAAAAAGATGATGATGAAGTTGATCGTCCAGTCAGTTTCTTTTCTAAGAAATTTAATTCATACCAACTAAATTATTCCACGATTGAAAAGGAAACACTGGCTTTGGTGTGGGCATTGCAACACTTCGAGGTGTATGTAGGAGGTGGTGCAATGCCTGTAGTTGTATTTTCAGATCACAATCCACTTACGTTTTTACAATCATTGCGAAGTCCTAACCAACGACTCATTCGTTGGGCTTTAATATTACAACCATACAGCTTAGATATTCGCCATATTCGAGGGCGGGACAATGTAATGGCTGATGCTCTATCTCGTTCTCCGGTTGATGAATAAAAAAAAAAAAAAAGAACTGTCACTCTGTTATTTGCTCCTTCTTTTTTTGTTTGGTGTTTTCAAGGCGCCTGAAAATAGTAGACAATGGAGTTGGAGTAGGTGCTGAGATGAGAGGGGGTAAGTGAGATTTGTATGGGAGCCCTCAAGTTGCATGTCGGTGTAAACCGGTTTGATTGTGTTTAGTGTTTTTGATTATTATCATTGGTGTTTACAGAGTTCCCTTTTAGGGCCTCTGTTTTAAGAGGGGAGGTGTCACGGTTGCCGTGTCCTTTCCGCATTAGTCCACTAGGTGGTGTTCTGTGATTTTTGTCTTTTCCAGAGTGAGACTTGAATACAGGTGTGGAGTGTTACCTATGATTGGCGTTTGGGTTTAAAAGACTTTGATTCAGACAGTAGAAGCAGCGCTGGACTTTGGTGCCGTTCGTCTTCCCTCTTCAGTCCTGGATTGTTTCTTTTTGTTGTTTCTTTCTTTTATTTTTACTTAATTTTTGTATTTCGATTTATTTCTAATTAAATGTTTATTTTGTTAAATTCAGTTTGTGTGTGGCCTCCCCTCTCTTTGTAATGTTGCTTCACCCTGAGCCAGGTGGTTGTAACAATATACACACACACACACACACATACATACAGTGTTTAAATATACATACAGTGTATCCAGTTTTTGATCAGGATCAAAGTGGGAACCCGATATGATTACTCAGCAAACGTCTCGTCATTTTGCTTCCAGTTCTTCCTGTTACCATGGACACTTTTGGCAGTGTGCTCTATATAGTGTGTGTGTGTGTGTGTGTGTGTGTGTGTGTGTGTGTGTGTGTGTGTGTGTGTGTGCGCATGCCAGAAGATCTGTTGTTAGCTGACTCTAAGCGGGCACAATACCAGCTTCCTTTGGCCACCCTACAGGCCTGCGTAACTCAAACATTCAGCAGATGGTTTAGCTATTTAAATGCCAGAATTACACAACCATGTCACATAATTGAAATCTATCTAGGTGAAATCTCTGACAAAAGACTGCAATGCTCATCTAAAATGAAAATGTGTGACTAATCTGCATTATATTTTAAAACTAAAGGTAATTCTGTGAAACAGATGGACTACTGACAAACTAAAGAGAGCGAATCGAACACTCTAGTGCTTATCAATTGACTTTGCTTTGGTTTTCTTCAGCACAGTTTTCACAGTTTTCACTCCAGTATATGGGGAGGTTAAAACGAATTCTGACCCGCATCTGTTCGCTGTGAGAGATGAGCCGTGCTGAACAGAAGCAATGACATGTTTATGGTCAGGTGTTGAGGAATGGACCGTACCAAATGGCTCCCCAGGTGAGTTTAGTGTTATTGGGTGAAATGCTCAGAGAACAATGAGCACAGAGAAGTGTTTCATCACAAACATCTGCTCTCTCTTTTTCTCTCATTCTCCTCTTGATACAGTAGTTTCTCATCATGTTCATCACAGCAGTCTTACTCTAGTAAAAGTGTTTAGTGCTTTAATAAATGATGTGAATCTATCTCCAGGTGCTACTCAATAATGAGTATGTCGTGGAAAAGTTCGTTTATTTCAGTTATTCAGCTCAAATTGTGAAACTCTGTGGTTGTATGTGTTTCAGGAGTGGAGTAACAAGAGAAATACGACAACTGTAGCCAAATTTCTTGACACGTCTGTGTGTGGTGGCTCTTGATGCCGACCCCAGCCTCAGTCCATTCCTTGACAAGTTCACTATGATTCTTGAATCAATTATTACAGAAAGTTCAAATGTTCACTGATGCTTCAGAAGAAAAAACAATGCATTAAGAGCTGGGGGTGAAGATGTTTACATTTTTCTTATTATTTCCCTAAATATGTACTGCCCTGCAGAAGCTACAGTAGATACTTACATTTAAAATTTTTAGTTACATTTACCTTGATATTTAAATTCAAAAAGTGTTCACCCCCAGCTCTTAATGCAGCGTTTTTTTTTTCTTCTGAAGTGTCAGAGAGTGTTTGAACCTTTTGTAACAGTTGCATATGAGTCTCTCAGTTGTCCTCAGTGTGACAAGATGGATCTCAAAATCATACAATCATTGTTGAAAAGAGTTCAAATACACAAATGTGCTGAAAAACCAAAGAATTTGTGGGACCTGAAGTATTTTTCTGAAGAGCAGCGGGCAGTTTAACTGTTCAGGACAAACAAGGGACTCATGAACAACTATCAGTAAGCAAAAAACTCACAGCTGTGGATGATTCAGGTAACAACACAGTATTAAGAATCAAGTCTATGTAAACTATTGAATGGGGTTATTTTCATTCATTCAACTATTTTCTCTTGTGGACTACAGTATATGTAGACGTCTTTTATGTGAATGTCTCTTATTCAGATCAGTACTAAATAAAAAATAACATGCATTTTCTATGATCCCTTTTTTTTTTTTTTTCAAATAATTAACATTTTGCAGATTCTGCAAGGTGTATGTAAACTTTTGACTTCAACTGAAACTAGGAAATCAAGGCCCTCTGACTGTATACCACAACCAGACCACCTACCTTTTTAAAATGTAAATTTAGAAAACATTGTGCTGGCCTGAACCTCTTTGTCTCGTGAATCATTCCCATCCCACCACTTGCTACAAGGTAAACTGGCCAATAGAACCAGAAGGGATTTTCCGGAAGGCAAGAAGTGCTCTATGTGGCGTTCTTGGAGTTTAAATAATACAATATAATGCTATACTGTCACAGGGAGTCAGACTGAGACGTTCGGATCCATTTGCAGCATTTATTGCGATGTGTCAACAGGCAAGAGTAAACACCAGAAAACAGGAACAACGTAGGTAATCCGGGAAACAGTTCAATACTCAAGCAATGGTCGCAATGGCAGGCAGCAGGAATCAATAACGGGGTACACAGTCCAGAGTCATACACGGGAAAACAAACACGGGAAGAAAACGCTCGGAAATAAAGACCATAGGGAACAATAAGACTTCGCGAAGAGCTGTGTGTGTGAGTGGCTTAAATGCAGTCAGTGTGATGAGGTGCAGCTGTGAGCGGTAATCAGAGCAGTGGGAAACGAGCAGCTGTGTGCAGTGATTGGTGCAGTGGCTTATGGGGATTGCAGTCCAGAATGTGTGTGCAAGAGTTCATGATGACAAGACGACCAATACGTGACAGAGCCCCTCCCCAAGGAGCGGCTTCCAGACGCTCTAACCACCTAATGAAACCCGGAGGGTGGTGGAGCGGAGGCGGAACAGGGGGAGGGATGGAGGGCCAGGTCCATGTGGGGGTACTGGAACTATGAACTGCGGCGGAGCCGACGGAGGGAGAAGCCATGGCGGAGGAAGGGTTGGCTCCTGCATGGGGCCGACCGACGGAGGTGGAGCCGGAGGAGCCCGAGGCGGAACCGGAGAGTCGATGGTCCTGGACGACACAGAGGATCCGGAGGGCCAAGGCGGAACCCAAGGCTCTGGCGACCCTGGCGGAGATGGAGGTCCGGAGGTACGCAGCGGAGCCGGAGTGACAGAGGATCGAGGCTGTGCCCACGGGAGGGAGGAGGTCCACAGAGCCGGCAGGACGGAGTGACGAGGCGCAGCCGGAGGAGTAGAGTCCAGAGGCGAAGGTGGGGCGATGACTGACCGGGGCGGAGCCGGAGAGACGATGGAGCCCGGAGGAGCTGGTGGGCCGACGGCCGACAATGGAGACGAGGGAGCACAGAGCCGGGGTGGAGCCGCAGGGTCGGAGGGCCGAGGTGGAGTCCAGGACTCTGAGACTGGAGGTGATGTTGAGGGATCCTTCAGTCTGGACACCGATGGAGACTGGCTGTCCCACGGCAAGTCCTCTGCACCGAAGGTGGGATGTGGGTGAGCAGAGGGACTGTCAGGAGACAGAGGTGGCGGGACTGGAGCAGTAGGGAGGGTGGGTGGGAACCACAGTCCATGCATGGCCTCCGTGACCAGAACCGGGCAGACAGGAATCTCAGGACGACTGGATGGAACCAGCGGAGGCTCTGGAAGACTGGGCTGAACCAGCGGATGCTCTGGAAGGCCGGGCTGAAACAGCGGAGGCTCTGGAAAGCTGGGCTGAACCAGCGGAGGCTCAGGAAGGCTGGGCGGGACCAGCGGAGGCTCTGGAAGGCCGGGAGGAACCAGCGGAGGCTCTGGAAGGCCAGGCGGGACCAGCGGAGGCTCTGGAAGGCTGGGCGGGACCAGCGGAGGCTCTGGAAGGCTGGGCGGGACCAGCGGAGGCTCTGGAAAGCTGGGCTGAACCAGCGGAGGCTCAGGAAGGCTGGGCGGGACCAGCGGAGGCTCTGGAAGGCCGGGCGGAACCAGCGGAGGCTCTGGAAGGCCGGGCGGAACCAGCGGAGGCTCTGGAAGGCCGGGCGGGACCAGCGGAGACTCTGGAAGGCCGGGCGGGACCAGCGGAGGCTCTGGAAGGCCGGGCGGGACCAGCGGAGGCTCTGGAAGGCTGGTTGGGAGACCAGCTGCTCGAGCCGACAGCAGCGGTGGGTCCTCCACGCTAGACATTAATCTTTGATAAGTCTTGGGTGCAAATTTGGGCGTGGCGGCAGCCACCTTGGGTGCAGATTCTGGCGTGGCAGCCATGTTGTGAACAGGCTCTGGAAGGGCAGACATTTTGTGCTGTGGCTCCTCTAAAACACCCACAGTTAACGGTGAGCCACATAGCAACAGCGCATACTGCATACAGTCCTGTAGCGAGCAGTTAAATTCCCCTCCAGGCAGCATAGATTTAGCAGGTTCATTAAGTCCATAACGAAATAGGCCCCTAAGCCACGCTTCATCGTAAAATGGTAGTTCCTTGGACAACTCACAAAACTGGTGAACATATTCATCAATGGGTAGATCTCCCTGTCGCAGATTAAGTAGCTGGTTGACTGGGTCCATGTTTGCGCTGGTGGTGGGATAAGGCTGCTGGATCCTGGTGCGGCGAAGTCTTCTGTCACAGGGAGTCAGACTGAGACGTTCGGATCCATTTGCAGCATTTATTGAGATGTGTCAACAGGCAAGAGTAAACACCAGAAAACAGGAACAACGTAGGTAATCCGGGAAACAGTTCAATACTCAAGCAATGGTCGCAATGGCAGGCAGCAGGAATCAATAACGGGGTACACAGTCCAGAGTCATACACGGGAAAACAAACACGGGAAGAAAACGCTCGGAAATAAAGACCATAGGGAACAATAAGACTTCGCGAAGAGCTGTGTGTGTGAGTGGCTTAAATGCAGTCAGTGTGATGAGGTGCAGCTGTGAGCGGTAATCAGAGCAGTGGGAAACGAGCAGCTGTGTGCAGTGATTGGTGCAGTGGCTTATGGGGATTGCAGTCCAGAATGTGTGTGCAAGAGTTCATGATGACAAGACGACCAATACGTGACATATACAAGGTCATCGATTCAACTCCCAAGGAATTAACTGATAAAATGTGAACCTTGAATGCATGTACTATAAGTGGCCTATACAGTAAAATATGTACTCAAGTTTATTTCTGTCAATCTTTTTACGCAGCAACAACATTTCAGTTTTTTCAGTTTTGTATACTTGAGTGCCTTTAAAGAAGTGCTTTTAACTCTACTGAATGTACACATACTGAGTAAATCAATTCTTAAAAGTACCCTTTAAAAACCACATTTGCATATAATATAATATTTAAAAAGCCACTTAAATGAACTTATATATGAACTTATACATTATATTTTAATAATCTTTTGTCATGCTTGGAATAATTACACTTATTTTAATGTGTTGACTAGCATACTGACATCTGTAATATAAGCAATACTTGATTATAATGTTAACTATAGCATGTTATTTGATATTAAATTCAAAGTTAATATATTGCGCTAATTCATTGTTACAAATGTGTAATTACAAATTTATCCAAATACAAGTTTGAATAAAAATGACTTTAAAGTATATTTTAATTGACCATAAATGCTTGTCAGAAAGAAGTCCTACTTACAGTAAGGGGATTAAAACATTTTAGCTAACTTCTTATGCTAGACATTTAAGCTATTTCTTTAAAACTGTGAAATACTATTTTTCATTTGATTTCTATTAACATGCAGTTAAGTGTCAAACACATTACATTAATTTGACCCTTTTTCAATTTATTTAATATAATTTTTGTTAGTAAGTTTGCTTTTTAAAAGTATGCTAACGTGTACTTCTTTAATAAAATGGTCAGCTTCACATTATTCTTCCACAATTCAGTCCTGTTTAAAATTTGGTATTTTGCACTTTTTGACAAACACAGTCACTACAAACTTTTGGTATGTGCAAAGAGCTGTGTACAAAACATCAGAGTGGGTAAATAATGACAGAGTTCTTGGCTTTTTGACTACTGTGCTGTAAAAATGTAAAATCAGCAAGTGACCATAGCTGTTATCAGAAGTAATCAAACCTGGCAGCACTGCTGACTTGGACTGGAAATCTCTGTGGGAACTGCAGTGATAAGTAGATAAATGAGAATCAAACCACTAACCACACCGATAGCCAACAGGAAGCCAATTATATCTGAACTGTGGAGTCTAAAGATACAAGAAAGAAGTCCCAATGTGCTCCAGTTTGACTAGGGGCATCAAGTAAAAGCCTTCTTTGTTCCCTATAGCTACTGTTTAAATTGTCACCTGCATCTTGTTGAGTTTTCTTGGTAATGGCAATGTGGTTAGTGTTTGTAACACTAACAAACAAAACTCCTGGTTTTCTCCTAAATGTGTGTTCTTCCTCATCTAATATAGACTTTATATGCGCATTCTCTGCATCATGCTTTTGCTTACTACAGCTAGATATGTGATACTTGTATATTCAGTGTAGCTAGCTTTTACCTTAGATATAGTTAGTTATCTTTACTTAGTTGCTATACAGTACTTACTAGATTTGATTAAGTTACAGCTACATTCAAGGCAAGTAAAGAAAGTCATCTTGAATGCTGAACTTTTAATACAACTGAAATATTTGAGAGAACTTCACATTAGCTGACTTCATAAATTGGTTCATTTAAAATCCATTACCATTATTAGTATTCCCTTTGGTTGTTCACTTGGAACTTTGTTTACTTTGTTATAACTTTCTTTCTATTGATGCAAAAATCATCATTTGCATCATGAAATCAGAGTTATTAGATTTCAAGAAAAAAAATACTAAGCAGATTGCTTTAGAAAGCAATCTATCTTCTAATTAAATCATGAGATATTTTTAAATTTCTCATTAGTTGTATTTTGCATGTTTACTAAGGAACATTTACTAATTTAATATTCTTCATAAACACCTTGAGAAGCTTTTAATTGGGTTGATACAGTACTTTAATATTTGCGATAATATGCTCGAGTCACACACAGATTGTAAAATTCAGCATGCAGATCACAACAACAGTAACAATTCACTTTTGTTTATTTTCATTAATTGTAACAACAACCATTTGATTTGCTCTTTTTGTTGTGCTACTTGTCACGGATTGGCCAGGTTCCACCACCTCACTCACACAGCGATCACAATCACCTGACTTCTAATCAGACGCACCTGAAGCCAATCACCAGCACCACATATAAGCACACCACACACCTCACTCAGTGTCCGGGCTCGTTTGCACGAAGCGGACTCATTGTGTTTCTCTGTCGAGTTCACAAACTTCAAGAATATACTTACCTCGCTACTTACCTGTTGAAACTTACCTGCTTTCTCATTTGTTCCAGTACGAAGTCTGTTCTCTGTTCCAGTCAGCGGTGGTTCAGCCGTAAGCCAGTCTGTCTGTCACCAACGGTGTGTGTGTGTGTGTGTGGGTTGAAGTCCTCCTCCCGTCGTTCCTGGAAAGGATAAGATCTATCATCAGTATTCATCTCCATTCATCAAGAATCATATCTGGACTGTAATACTTACCCGGTTCTGCACGTCATCTAATCCACAACGCTCTGCTGAAAATAAACATTGTCATTATTATCACTTACCTCTCTTGTTTGGTCTGCTTCCGTAACAGTTAGCCCGGACCAACACAGTATCAGCATGAGTAATCTGGATCCATTTCAAGAGCTGGTGGACTCACTCAGGAAGGTTTTGTTGGCTAGTCATGCCACCACTCCAACTTCAGTTCGTCCCACCGCACCACCGGCACCCAGCACTTCTTCGGCTCCCGTCAATGTCCCTTCCAGTCCCATGGCCCGACCAGCGCCCTACTCTGGCGGGGCGGAGGAGTGCAGCGGATTCCTGTTACAATGTTCATTAATATTCACAATGCAACCTGCTCTCTATCCCACAGATTCTTCGAAAATAGCCTTCATCACGTCTCTGCTTACCGGACCAGCTCTCAAATGGGCGGACACGTTATATCAACAGGCCGGGCCGGCAATCCATTCGATCCAGGCCTTCGTCGCTCATTTTAAAGAGGTTTTCGGACGTTCTGATGCAGAAGTATCCGCAGGAGAACAATTGTATCATCTAAAGCAGGGAAGTATGACGACACAAGATTACTCCCTGCGTTTTCGCACTTTGGCCGCTGCCAGCGGATGGAATGAGCGATCGTTACTGACCACGTACCGGCTCGGTCTAGAACCCAATCTCCGGATGCAGTTAGCTGCTTTGGACGATTCCATGGGATTGGAAAAATTCATTCAGCAGTCACTTCGTTGTTCAGATCGTCTAAAATCCTACCAAGATCAGTCCGCCACTACTGCACTCCTCCGACCAGTAACATCCGCCAGCCCTCCAGAACCAGAACCAATGATCCTGGAGTCAGGAAAGATCTCTGCAGCTGAGCGACAGAGAAGGCTGACCCGGGGTCTTTGCATGTACTGTGGGGCTGCGGGGCACGTCCGACTCAACTGTCCTCTACGCCCTATACGATCTTTGGTGAGTGTAATACGTCCTGAAATGGATAACATGCATCCTCTGACTACCAATGTTCAGTTAACCACCCACGCCTCTTGTGTTACAGTCGCAGCCCTCATCGACTCTGGGTCAGCGGGAAACTTCATCTCGAACACCCTCTGTCGCCAGCTCCAGCTACGCACCCAAGCCTCAACCACCATCTACCAGATTCAACCTATAACTAACCGGATCAGCTCACGGACCCGTATTCACCGGAAATGTGAACCCATCATCCTACAGATCGGAGTTTTACCGTGAGGAGATTCAGTTTCTGGTTCTGGAGGGAGCCACTATGGACATCATCTTGGGGCGCCCGTGGCTGGTGAAGCATGATCCCATCCTCTCTTGGGGCACAGGAGAGGTGACAAAATGGGGAAAAGAATGTACCAACCAATGCTTCCCAGATCTTCCACGTCCTAGACACAAGATACTACCTGTCAACGTCACCTCCGTCGAAAGTCCTGTTGAGAAACAGTCAGTCCAGATTCCTGCCATTTATTCGTCATTTCAAGACGTCTTCTGCCCCAAGAGAGCTTCCCAGCTACCTCCACATCGGCCATGGGACTGCGCCATTGACCTAGTTCCGGATGCTCCAATGCCCAGAGGTAAGATCTACCCGCTGTCGCTTCCGGAGACCAAGGCAATGGAGGAGTACATACAGGAGGCTCTCGATCAGGGTTACATCCGACCATCAACATCACCCGCAGCATCCAGTTTTTTCTTCGTGGCAAAGAAGGATGGAGGGCTGCGGCCATGCATCGATTACCGCAAACTCAATCAAGGCACCATCAAGTTCCGGTATCCCCTTCCTCTCGGCCCTCGAACAACTACGCACTGCCAAGGTGTTTACGAAGTTGGACCTCCGCAGCGCGTACAACCTCGTGAGGATACGTGAGGGGGACGAGTGGAAGACTGCCTTTGTGACCCCTACTGGCCACTACAAGTACTTGGTCATGCCCTATGGTTTGGTCAACGCCCCCTCCGTATTTCAGAACTTCATTCACGAGGTACTCCGGGAGTTTCTGCACCACTTTGTCATCGTCTATATAGACGATATTCTGATTTACTCCCGGAGTGAGGCCGAACATCGCCTCCACGTTGCGGAGGTCCTTCAAAGATTACGGGATCATCATCTGTATCTCAAGGCGGAAAAATGTTCATTTCACCTAGCAGCAGTACACTTCCTTGGATACGTCATCGACCAGAAGGGGGTCCGTATGGACGAGAGGAAGGTATCTGCAGTTGTATCCTGGCCAGAACCCACTACTATCAAAGAGCTTCAACGATTCTTAGGTTTCGCCAATTTCTACCGCCGGTTTATCAAGAACTACAGCATCATCACTGCTCCACTTACCAGTCTGCTCAAAGGAAAACCACAAACTCTACTCTGGAACCCTGACTCGGCCGCAGCCTTCCATAACCTCAAGGAAGCATTTACACAGGCACCTCTTCTAACCCATCCTGACCCTGATCTCCCTTTCGTGGTAGAGGTGGACGCCTCTACTACCGGCGTGGGAGGTATTCTGTCACAACATCATGGTACTCCTCCATTGCTTCATCCCTGTGCCTACTATTCCCGGAAGCTCAGCCCAGCGGAGAGGAACTATGACATCGGCAACCGCGAGCTCCTTGCCATCAAGCTCGCTCTGGAGGAGTGGCGACATTGGTTAGAGGGATCCAACCACACGTTCCAGGTGATAACAGATCACAAGAACCTTCAGTACCTCCGTGACGCCAAACGGCTCTGTCCCCGTCAGGCAAGATGGTCCCTGTTCTTTTCCCGATTCAACTTCACCATAACCTACCGGCCAGGATCCAAGAATACCCGAGCTGATGCTCTGTCTCGCATCCATGATTCCCACGACTTGCCTGACACACCCACGACCATAATCCCCGAAAACATCATCGTTCAACCCATTGAATGGACGAACCCGCCAGCTGTCGCCACTCCGGAACCCAGATCTCCGCCGGGCTGTCCACCAGGTCGCAGATTCATCCCTAGGACCCAGCGGGTAGATCTAATCCATTCAACACATACCTCTCTGGGCACTGGACATCCAGGGGCCAACAACACTCTCTCGCTGCTGACGGACCGCTTCTGGTGGCCGCACATGGCAAGGGATGTGAGAAGGTATGTCCAGGGATGTAAGGAGTGTGCGATGTCCAAGAGTCCACGTCATCTGCCTGCTGGGAAACTCCATCCCTTGCCTGTGCCTAACCGCCCCTGGTCACACCTGGGAGTTGACTTCATGACCGATCTCCCCTCATCTGACGGTAACACCTGTATCTTTGTCATAGTTGATCGATTTTCAAAATTCTGCCGACTAATACCTCTGAAAGGTCTTCCCACAGCCCTAGAGTCTGCCGAACTGCTCTTCAACAAAGTCTTCAGGTACTATGGCATTCCGGAGGACATCGTCTCAGACAGGGGTCCACAGTTTATTTCACGGGTGTGGAAGTCTTTTCTCAAACTCCTAGGTGTGACCGTTAGCCTCTCCTCTGGATACCACCCTGAGACCAACGGGCAGACAGAGAGGAAAATCCAGGAGGTGGGGCGGTTCCTCCGGACATTCTGTCATGGTCACCAGGACTCCTGGAACCAGTTCCTGGGTTGGGCAGAATACGCCCAAAATTCACTGCGGCAACCCACCACAGGACTCACGCCATTCCAGTGTGTGCTCGGCTTCCAACCACCTCTCTTCCCCTGGAATGGCGAACCATCACAGGTGCCCACAGTGGATTACTGGTTCCGGGAGAGCGAGAGAGTCTGGGACGAGGCTCACCATCATCTTCAAAGGGCAGTGCGCAGAACTAAAACCACTGCTGATCAGAAGAGGATTCCTGGTCCCACATACACTCCTGGGCAGAAAGTCTGGCTCTCCACAAGAGACATCCGTCTGCGCCTGCCCTCGAAGAAATTGAGTCCCAGGTTTGTTGGCCCCTTCACCATCGTGGAACAGGTCAACCCCGTCACCTACAGACTCCAATTACCACCACAGTACCGTATCCACCCCACATTTCACGTTTCTTTGCTCAAACCCTTTCACCCACCTGTGATTCCCTCCACAGAACCTGGTCAGGAAGAGGAACCCCCTCCCCCCTTGGTCCTGGAAGAGGGATCCATCTACTCGGTCCGAGAAATCCTTCTGTCCCGACGTCGTGGTGGTAATCTGGAGTATCTTGTCGACTGGGAAGGCTACGGACCAGAGGAGAGGTCGTGGGTACCCAGAGTCGACATTCTAGATCCAGCCCTCATGGAGGAATTCCACCGTAACCATCCTGAATGTCCAGCCCCTCGAGGACGAGGGAGACCACCACGACGTCGGAGGCCTCGGCCCTCAGGAGCGGGCCCTGGGGAGGGGGGTAATGTCACGGATTGGCCAGGTTCCACCACCTCACTCACACAGCGATCACAATCACCTGACTTCTAATCAGACGCACCTGAAGCCAATCACCAGCACCACATATAAGCACACCACACACCTCACTCAGTGTCCGGGCTCGTTTGCACGAAGCGGACTCATTGTGTTTCTTTGTCGAGTTCACAAACTTCAAGAATATACTTACCTCGCTACTTACCTGTTGAAACTTACCTGCTTTCTCATTTGTTCCAATACGAAGTCTGTTCTCTGTTCCAGTCAGCGGTGGTTCAGCCGTAAGCCAGTCTGTCTGTCACCAACGGTGTGTGTGTGTGTGTGGGTCGAAGTCCTCCTCCCGTCGTTCCTGGAAAGGATAAGATCTATCATCAGTATTCATCTCCATTCATCAAGAATCATATCTGGACTGTAATACTTACCCGGTTCTACACGTCATCTAATCCACAACGCTCTGCTGAAAATAAACATTGTCATTATTATCACTTACCTCTCTTGTTTGGTCTGCTTCCGTAACACTACTCCTGACACAGGACAGCAAATAAAATTGGCAAATAAAAACAATAAAAACAAAGCAATTGCATAATTTATTCATGCCGAAAATACATTCTGGGAGTCAGTGAGTGGCAAGACTAACTGCTAATTGATATTACAAAAGATTTTAAGTTAAATTAACTGAATTTTATAATTAATGCGACTAAACATTTTAAGTTAAATAAACTGATTTTTTTAAGTTCACATTACTTAACCCTTGTATGGTGTTCGGGTCTGTGGGACCCGTTTTCAGTTTTTTTTTTCAAAAGAAAAATTAAACAATTAATTATTTTTTTCAACCTGAAATTCATTGGCTTTGGCTTATTTTCTGTGAATAACATAAATCCGAACAAATTTTCAATGACCGCATACTGTACCTCCCCCCACGCATTTACATTACATACAAGGTGTTCGGGTCCACTGGACCCAGGTCTAATAAAAGTGTTGAAAGTGTAGGTCCAGTGTTCCTACACTCTGTCTTCATCCTTTCTGGTGATGCTGTTTTCTTCCCCTCCCCTTCCTGCTCCCGCACAAAGTTGCAACATTGTTGAAAATTCAACTATCAACACTGTCTGCTCTTACATTCCCGCACATTTTATCCTCTCCTCTTGCGGGAACCAAGCTTTATTTTCTCATACCCTTTCCCACCTGCAAATAAGGGGCATAATACTATAAATAAGACTTTGCCAGTGTGGTTCCTTATCACAACTGATCAAGATGGCCAAAAGATTATCTGCTGCGAGGGCCTTGCAATTGATTTTGGAAGAGAGAGGAGCTTTTGATGATGATGTCGAGGAAGAGGTTTCAGAATATGAGGATCACATTTCTGAAAATTCAGAGTCTGACAGTGACTTTGAAGAAGAGGATGAGGTTGAGCACCATTTAGTAACAAAACGAAGATGAGTACCCCATCAGCAGCCAGCTCCAGGACCAGAGCAAGCCCACCAGACAGCAAGTGAAGAAATATGGATGTCAAAAAATGTCAAAAAAAAAAAAACCGAGAAGCACATTAATTCATCAATGTGATCTAACATTGGGATGAAGTAAACATTTGTTGAGTAATTTAACATAAAATTGTTTGATAGTGTTAATTTGGAAAGCCAAAACTCTAGCGGGTCCACCAGACCCATGAACACTGGCTGAGTAGCAAAAATACAAACACCACACAAGGGTTAAATTTTTTAGGGCAACCAGTTTCCTCATGTTTTTTTAAGTGAATTCAACTTATCCGAGTTTAGAGTGTACATATCTGTCACAAGGGAGGGTCAGAGACAGACGTTCGGATCCAAATGCAGGCTTTATTTGGAAGGCGTGGTAAACAGACAGGGTCAATCACCGGCAAACAACAACAACGAGGATAATCCAAAGAGTGGTCAAACACAGGCAGAAAGGTCGGGGCTGGCAGCAAGAATCAAACACGGGAGGGAGTCCAGGAATCAAACACACGGGAAAACAAACACGGAAAGAAACGCTCGGAAATACAGACCATATGGAACAATAAGACTTCGCCAGGTGGCTGTGTGTGTGAGTGGCTTAAATGCATGTGGGTAAATGTGAAACAGGTGTATGCAGCAATCAGTTCAGTGGGAAACGAGGAGCAGCTGTGTGCAGTGATTGGTGCAGTGGCTTATGGGGTTTGCAGTCCAGAATGTGTGTGCTAGAGTTCATGACGAGATAGACCAGATACGTGACAGAGCCCCTCCCCAAGGAGCGGCTTCCAGACGCTCTAACCACCTAATACAACCTGGAGGGTGGTGGAGCGGAGGCGTAACAGGGGGAGGGATGGAGGGCCAGGTCCATGTAGGGGTACTGGAACCAGGAACTGAGGCGGAGCCGACGGAGGGAGAAGCCATGATGAAGGAAGGGTTGGCTCCTGCATGGGGCCGACCGACGGAGGTGGAGCCGGTGGAGCCCGAGGCGGAACCGGAGAGTCGATGGTCCTGGGCGACACAGAGGATTCGGAGGGCCAAGGAGGAACCCAAGGCTCTAGCGACCCTGGCGGAGATGGAGGTCCGGAGGTACGCAGCGGAGCCGGAGTGACAGAGGATCGAGGCTGTGCCCACGGGAGGGAGGAGGTCCACAGAGCCGGCAGGACGGAGTGACGAGGCGCAGCCGGAGGAGTAGAGTCCAGAGGCGAAGGTGGGGCGACGACTGACCAGGGCGGAGCCGGAGAGACGATGGAGCCCGGAGGAGCTGGTGGGCCGACGGCCGACAACGGAGACGAGGGAGCACAGAGCCGGGGTGGAGCCCAGGACTCTGAGACTGGAGGTGATGGTGAGGGATCCTTCAGTCTGGACACCGATGGAGACTGGCAGTCCCACGGCAAGTCCTCTGCACCGAAGGTGGGATGTGGGTGAGCAGAGGGACTGTCAGGAGACAGAGGTGGCGGGACTGGAGCAGCAGGGAGGGTGGGTGGGAACAGTCCATGCATGAGCTCCGTGACCAGAACCGGGCAGACAGGAGTCTCAGGACGACTGGATGGAACCAGCGGAGGCTCTGGAAGGCTGGGCGGAACCAGCGGAGGCTCTGGAAGGCTGGGCGGAACCAGCGGAGGCTCTGGAAGGCCGGGCGGGACCAGCGGAGACTCTGGAAGGCCGGGCGGAACCAGCGGAGACTCTGGAAGGCCGGGCGGGACCAGCGGAGACTCTGGAAGGCCGGGCGGGACCAGCGGAGGCTCTGGAAGGCCGGGCGGAACCAGCGGAGGCTCTGGAAGGCCGGGCGGAACCAGCGGAGACTCTGGAAGGCCGGGCTGAACCAGCGGAGATTCTGGAAGGCTGGGCTGAACCAGCGGAGGCTCTGGAAGGCTGGGCTGAACCAGCGGAGGCTCTGGAAGGCTGGGCTGAACCAGCGGAGGCTCTGGAAGGCTGGGCTGAACCAGCGGAGGCTCTGGAAGGCCGGGCAGAACCAGCGGAGACTCTGGAAGGCCGGGCTGAACCAGCGGAGATTCTGGAAGGCTGGGCTGAACCAGCGGAGGCTCTGGAAGGCTGGGCTGAACCAGCGGAGGCTCTGGAAGGCTGGGCAGCACCAGCGGAGGCTCTGGGAAGGCGGCCATCTTGCAAACAGGCTCTGGAAGGGCGGCCATCTTGCGAACAGACTCTAGAAGGGAGGTCATCTTGTGAAAAGACTCTAGAAGGGCGTCCATCTTGTGAACAGGCTCTGGGTTGGCAGCCATCTTGCTTGCAGACTCTGGCGTGGCAGCCATCTTGCTTGCAGACTCTGGCGTGGCAGCCATTTTGTGCTGTGGCTCTACCTCACCCACCGTAAATGGAGAGCCACACAACAAAAGAGCCAGATCCATGTAGTGATGCAGAGTCCAGTCAGGTTCAAAATTTGGCATGTTGGAAGCCAATGGCTCCGAGAGTCCTCCACGAAAAAAAATCATGAGGCACGTCTCATCCATCGAAGACAGATTTGCCAAATCAATGAAAGCCATGACATAATCCTCAATTGTCTGCTCACCCTGCTTGAGAAGCATGATCTGCACCGTTGGATTCATGCTGGAACCGGATGACACCATAAAGCCGCTGGATCCTTGTAGCGGCGAAGTCTTCTGTCACACAGGGAGGGTCAGAGACAGACGTTCGGATCCAAATGCAGGCTTTATTTGGAAGGCGTGGTAAACAGACAGGGTCAATCACCGGCAAACAACAACAACGAGGATAATCCAAAGAGTGGTCAAACACAGGCAGAAAGGTCGGGGCTGGCAGCAAGAATCAAACACGGGAGGGAGTCCAGGAATCAAACACACGGGAAAACAAACACGGAAAGAAACGCTCGGAAATACAGACCATATGGAACAATAAGACTTCGCCAGGTGGCTGTGTGTGTGAGTGGCTTAAATGCATGTGGGTAAATGTGAAACAGGTGTATGCAGCAATCAGTTCAGTGGGAAACGAGGAGCAGCTGTGTGCAGTGATTGGTGCAGTGGCTTATGGGGTTTGCAGTCCAGAATGTGTGTGCTAGAGTTCATGACGAGATAGACCAGATACGTGACAATATCACTGCTTTTTTCTAAAAGAAATGAACACTAGAGGCAGTAAAACTCAGACACCTTTTATCCCTTTTTACACAAAGTATGATTTACATAGTTTGATAAATCCTGTGTAACTACGGTTCGACAAAACAGTCCAAATCTACACACGGAAGATTCAAATGGCGTCAACAAATGTGTTTTTATATCAGTTTTGCATTTGTTAAAGGGGGCATGACACACACAGTTTCACCCAATCTCATGTTAATCTTGAGTACCTATAGAGTAGTACTGCATCCTTCATATCACCAAAAAGTCTTTAGTTTTATATTTACAAAAGAAGATACAGCTTTACGATTCTCTCTGAAAACAGCCGAGCTCCTGGAGGTGTGCCAAAGGTGGAGCTAAAGATTGACGAGAACTCGCGTAGATTGACAACAAAACACATACATTTGATGCCGTTTCACTGACCATCTGCAGTTCTGAATCATGACCGGGATCTTTTATAGCTGGACCGTTCCTTCTTTCAGTATCAAACGATGTGCAAATCCAGCGTCGAAGTGAGCCTTGTTTATAAAATGTTTGTCAACAAACACACTTGCAAAACTCAGTTTCTGCCCCGGAAAAACAAACTCCATCATCTACTGTTCACGTAACACTGGGTTCTTCAGGAAGCTGAGCAAGGTTATCTTTGCCTTACAACCAAAACCATACTTCTTTAGAGACATTCTTCCTGAGTGAGTCCCGTGCAGCAGTGCAGCCGAATGAAGAACGTTGATGGGCGTGCTCTCGCTCTGGTCGATGTGTGCGCGGGCGGGAGAAATGCCCATACAAGGAATTCCACCCTTCAGGATGCCATGAAGAGCCATGATCAAAAAAAAAAAAAGCTTCAGAAACTTGTAAGAAACCTGGAAGTGTGTATTTGCCACAGAAATACTTTGTTATACGTCCAAATAGTTTTTGGAAACTTTGGCCATATTTAGCATGAGAACCCAACTCTTTTACTGTGTAAATAACGCCTTTAACACTATCGGATAGGTTTACGGTTGGGTTTGGTACAGGGCATGTTTTAACAAGATTTAACAACAGTCTTTGGGTATTTGAACTCTGAACCATCGCAATACGTACCTGAGGCAACATATTAAAAACACAGCAATGCGTACCTATATCAACATAATAAAAACATGCCAGGGTTCACGTATTGAACTGTGTTTTAGCGCCACTCAGCGGTTAAAATTAACAGAGAATACTTCGTGTTTTTTCATGGGTGCTTGATCATTTCCATGAGAGCTCAAGCCCCTGAGCACGCCTATGCGGGATCGGCGTCTATGCCCAGAGGTACGTATATTTATAAGACTGGGTTGTCTACATCAGAAGAAGCTTGTATTAAATGCAATTATCTGGACTTTAGAGTGATTTCACCCAAAAAAAATAGAAATTCTGTCATTAATTATTCATACTCATTACACTCAAAAGCGTAAGATCTCTGTTTGTCTTCAGAACACAAAGATATTTTAGATGAAATACCAAGAACAACATCAGTGGTTCAACCGTAAATTTATAAAGCTACGAGACTACTTTTTGTGCTAAAAAAACAACAACAAAAAAACACTAAAATTACTGTATTCAACCGTTCTTCTCCTCTGCATCAGCCTAGAGCCATTTTGGAGAGTACCACAACACATGATAGAACATTATGTAAATAGAAACCTATGACCAGTGAAGATGACAATGTGAAAAGCCCCATGCTGCAAGTTGACAGGATTGGGTTAGATGTTTGTGATGGTAGGGAATGGGTGGTTTCAAGCCACGTTTTTTTTTTTTTCACAATGGGGTCTTTAAATAATTGACCATATAATAATTGTAAAAAATACTAAAGCCATAACTGTACATTTCCGCCATGATTTACCCACCCTCTTTAAATGTACCAAAATGCTGTATAATCCTCTATCAGTCCATCTCTCTCTCTCTCTCTCTCTCTCTCTCTCTCTCTCTCTCTCTCTCTCTCTCTCTCTCTCTCTCTCTCTCTCTCTCTCTCTCTCTCCATCTGTCTCTCAGGCAGATGTTTTGTCTAGTGTTCAGGGCAGTGCTCCCAGAGAGTGTTTACTTTATGTTTCCTGTGGGCGCTTTGTGTCCCTCGAAGTGCAACCGATGCATCAGGAGCCTCCTCTTACTGGAACACATTTGCAGATAAGACCCTCCACACGCCTATGTTTACAATAAACACCCAAATAATGTAAACTACAAGCTTTCAAAGGAAAATACTTTTGGTGAAATCACAATCTGAGACTGCAGATCTATACAGGTTCTATATTACAGTTTTTCTCAATTGCTAAGACACATTTCTTGAAAGCTGCTCTCCTTTTCTCTAAACTGTGAACACAATACCCAATTTTCAAGCTACATTCACAAAATCTCAGACTCTTCTTGCAAAACCAAACTTTCACCTCAAAACAGTTCAATCTGTGCTCAAAACTGAACTATGTTGTCAAATCGTGCCCCGAGTCAATCAAAATTAAAAACACTACTGAACAGTCACTAAACACTACGTAGAAAAATAGAAAACACAATGCTCAGGACATGAAGCTGGAGAAATAAATGTTTATTGTTCACTGTAGGCTAAATGCACGTTGCAAAACAAAGAAAACCTGTGCATTTAGCACTTGTACAAAAAGACAAAACAGGAATCTTGTGCATTTACACGTAGCACTTGTAAAAACAAACAGAAATCCTATGCGTTTGCCACTTGTGAACAGTAAGCCCATGTAAAAATAAAGTACAAAAATATACAAATAAGTGCAATACTCAGCCTCAGCATCATGTCTACGTACTGGGTCAGGCCACAGGACTTCATCCACATCACAGGCCACATTTTGTCTGGCCAGGCAACAACATAGATGGGAAGAGTTCGTGTGAGAGGAGGTCGAGGTGGTCGAGGTGGTCAGCGAAGACAAAGAACAGTAATATCTGATGAAATCAGAGCTACTGTGATTGACCATGTTCTTGTCCATGGTATGAGCATGAGGGAGGCTGGACAAAGGGTACAACCAAACATCAGTAGATTCACTGTGTCCACCATAATCCGAAGATTTAGAAAAGAGAATAGGTAATTACCATTTTTTGACATTATAGGACAGTATGTAAATGTTGACAGCAATTACTGTATGACATACTATAGAGCTGGTAAGCTGGTAAACATCCGTAAAACCCCACTGGACCTCTAGATTGAAAAATCGTCAATGCAACTGAATGTGAGAAAATAATTATTTGACTATACTGTAATGTCAAAAAAATGGTAATTACCTGTTCTCTTCTCTAAATCTTCGGATTATGGTGGACACAGTGAATCTACTGATGTTTGGATTTCATCAGATATTACTGTTCTTTGTCTTCGCTGACCACCTCGACCACCTCTCACACAAACTCTTCTTCTCAGGCCTCACAAACCAGTGCTCTCTGAACTGGCTTACTGTATATGTTCCCTCACATCATTAGCCACAAGTGTGATCAGTTTTGAGTTGTTGTGTTCAAGTGGTGAAACCTGTGCTTTAATTGTGTTTGACTTTTGTCACCTGTGCTCACCATTATGCAGCACGGGTGCATCACAATGAAAATGTGTTGGCAAGTTGTGTCTAAACAGGTGAAAAGTGCTTATGGTTTTGCCAAAAGAGTGATTGATTCAATCAATGGGTTCAGGCAACTGAGCATTTGGTTCAGACATTAGGGTTTAGTGTTTTAGCAATTGAGAAAAACTGTAATCTGCATTTTGTTTGAATACCAATATTTCTTTAAATCCTCCAGGTGGCGCAACAGTTTCCTCAGTTAAAGATTCTGAGGAACGCCGTATAACTGTACATCAACAGTGGGTTTGTGAATGTCTCCACTTTGTGCTTGTAAGTGCAATCTCATCATTTTTGTATGAACTATACATTTAATTGTCAAATATTCATGCTTTTGCACATCAACCATGATCTGTTTTATCCTAATTTTTAGACTGATATATTGAAGCCGTTATTTAGAGTCTTATTTTCCATGACACACAGACACTTCAGTTTTTTTGCTCTAATCTTTCTGTCCTCTCATTAGTCAAATGTTGACAGGAAGGACTGTGTCATTGGTGATGTTAAGGAGCCCTCATGCAGGAGACTTCAGCAGGTGTTTTCCATATCTAGAGCCTCAAGCTCAAAAAACACAGAGACATAAACAAGATAGCCATTCCACATGTTACAGGCGATCTATAGCCTGGCGCTTTCTCTCCTACTCCACATCAGATCCAAGAACATATATTTCTCACAGCAATATTTCTTTCAAAGTCTCTCATTATTGAGCCAAAGGCAGCAGGACTTGGTTTATGCTTTGTTGAATGTCTGTAGCCAATCAGTGTCATTGCGCAGAGCCAGATGTTGGGTTTGTGCAGTGGGCAGCTGGGGGGTTGTTGAATACCTGCCATGCATCAGTCTTTATGAGCTGTTTCTACTTGCACTGAAATATGTGCAATACCCTGGCACATTTCGTCATGTGTCCATCAGCCTTGGTTTCACTTTCAGTCTTAATATGTGTCAACATGACATGACTGCTGACAGATCAAATAAATTTTCTCTGGATTTAATTTTTTTTTTTTTTTAGATGTAATAACACCTGAAAAAGTGGTACTGTATGTACAAACGACAACAATCATTTCGAAAAGTTTTGGGGGTTGGTTGGACTTTTAAAATTTTTTTAGAAGTCTCACTAACACTGCAAAAAATGCTTTTCTTGCTTATATTTTTTTTGTCTTCTTTCCAGCCAAAATATCTAAAAATTCTTAAAGTAGGATTTTCTAGACAAGCAAAAATTATTTTCTAGTTTTCAGAAAAAAAAAAAAAACAAGTCTAAATTAAGTGAGTTTTCGCTTAGAACAAGCAAAATAATCTGAAAAAAAAAAAAACGTATTTCAAACAGAAAACTTTTTTTTTTTCCCCATTGGCAAATTAATTTGCTGGCTTCAAGCAAAAGCGCACTTAAATTTGACTTGTTTTTTCTGAAAACAAGACAATAATTTTTACTTGTCTAGAAAATCCTTCTTGATTTAAGAATTTTAAGATATTTTGGCTGGAAAGAAGACAAATAATCTAAGTAAGAAACACATTTTTTTTGCAGTGAAGGCTTTTTTATTGTCATATTGTGAAATTTCAATAAAAATATCTGTTTGGCTATATTTTAAGATGCAATTTATCCTTGTAATACAAACTTTTCAGTTTTTAGCACCATTACTCCATGTGATCCTTCAGAATACATTCATGTGTATATAAATATATATAACTACTGTTTTACGCTATGCACACACATCCAAATTCACATTGGGTGAAAACATTACATAACCAATGAAAAACATGTACTATATTCACATTCCTCTGGCTTTAAAGGAAAACAGAAAAGCAGTAAGGCACACATCTCATTTTTTAGTGTGTGCCGTGTTCAGTCCTCCCCCTTCAACTCCTATAACCCTGCGACCAATGAGGAACTCTGAGCCTGTGATGTTAGGATTCATGCCAGCAAGTTCGGTGCCGACAGGGAAAACACGTTGAGAGCAGATCAGAGTCAGGACAGCGAGTCTGGACACGCTCTCGCCGCTGTGTCTCGCTGAACTCCTGTGAATGACAGACGTGCAGCAGACGGACACTAATCTCTCCAGAGTTCAACACGGCTGTCTGGGTGAGTTTGCTCTGACTCTTTATGTCATCAGGTTAATATGGGATTTTGAAGCAGTTTGAGTTTACCTGTAAGAAATGTTAATCTCACACTCAGAAATAAGTTCAAATGGTACATCTAATGCACTCTTTGAATGAAGCGTGAGAACTTTTGACGCATTAAAAAAACTTGATTTATTTATTGTTTTCTTCTCTTCTATGCAAACTCAAATGTTCATTGTAATGCTATAGACCACTTGTAATATTTAAAATACTACTTCTACTATATATGTTTTGTTACATGTGTCACTGAAAGTCACTTAAGTAAAACTGAAAAATGTCAAATGTAAATGTAAGGCAAATGTAGTTATTGAAGTGCGTTTTACAAGAAAATATGTCCAGTCTTTCCACTTCAGATTTCCATTTCCACTAATTTATCATGTTACTTGCTGTCTTTGTAAATATTTGTGAAATTTACTAACATTTTCTGAGAGAAAAAAAAATGTTTCAAAGTATATATCCTCCACCTTTTCTTTTTTTCTTTCGTTGTAGTCTAGGACACCTGTTTGTCAGGAGAGCTGATTTCGTATATCAACTAAAATTACAATGATAAAGAATGAAAAATGATAAAAGTGTTGAGATAGATGTTGTGTCTTAATAGCATAGACACTGGCTTTTTTATTTGGCATGTAATACATTTTCTAGTGCAAAAAAGTGTTCACATAGATTTTGAAAACACAGCAAATGTTTATTTTGATGAACACATGAAATCTGAGGATGTCCATACATACGGTATACTGTAAGAGGTGTACCATGTGGGCACATTTCCAGTTATTCCACATTCTCTCATGTATAATTACTCCTAATTAACATAAATGTGACGTTTATTCCGGATGTCGGATGTCTTTCATCCAACTGCTGTGGTTAAATTCCCAGAAAAGTGTCCCAGTAAATGCATGATGTACAACACTGCCCATAAGGATGAATGAAGCTTTGGTTTCATGAGGTTAATGAATAGACTTTTGCTCTTTATTATGTTTATTATATATGAAGGGTGAGGTGTATTAGAGGGCATTACTTTCTATGAAGCCACTTCCTGCTGTCTTTTTGTACTGAACTATGACTGGTATGATCAGATTTTTAATAGGTTCCCTTCCCTTTCTTTCTCTCCACTCTCCAGATGTGTTAGACTCAGTGCTTTAAATGGTCATCTGCTGGTTAGGTGCTCTTCTTCACTGGTTATATTGTGTTTCAGAGCCTGGACAGTAACAGGCTCTTTTATGTCTTATCTGTGTTTGTTCAGAATCCTGTGAGTGAGTCAATGAACACAATTGTTTCCTCTTGTTATGTGTAGACAAATCTATACAAAGTATTTGTGCAGCTGGCTGAAATTACATTTAACAAGACGTCCTCACCATCAGTTTGTGTTTTCTGGGGATCGATTACATTGTTTTATCTGAGGCAGAACCACACACCATACAGGGCACCCTCATCTTCATCTGTTTGTTGAAGTACAGTCATACTACAACATTTTTTTTTTTACATAACACAGCATAAACAACAATGATCTGGTCTTCACCAGCTTCTATAATTATAACTCTATGTCTCGAGTAACATAAAACAGATTGTGTTGTTATAATTTATCCAAAAGCAAAGGAAAATGCTGAAACCATGACTGAGCCTTATTCTGCTCCCTAGTTTCTGTGTCATGAATCAGAACAACACAAATTCAGATACATCAACAAAGGAGGCAGTTGTTGTTGTCATCAATCTGAGGAGAATTTTAAGGCCATTTCCGAACAATTTGAAACCAATTATTCTTTAGTTTCTGCATTCTACAAAGTGATTAACAGAGAACACTGATGAAAATGGAAAGGAGCATAAGTCTTTCACACCTTGGTGTGTGTGTGTGTGTGTGTGTGTGTGTGTGTGTGTGTGTGTGTGTGTGTGTGTGTGTGTGTGTGTGTGTGTGTGTGTGTGTGTGTGTGTGTGTGTGTGTGTACCTGGTAGTCTTCACGTTATGGGGACATTTCTTAGGTCCCCATGAGGAAACAGGCTTATAAATCATGCACAATGAGTTTTTTTGAGGAAGTAAAAGTGTGCACAATCTCCTGTGAGGGCTAGGTTTAGGTGTAGGGTAGGTGTAGGGCGATAGAAAGTACGGTTTGTACAGTATAAAAACCATTACGCCTATGGAATGTCCCCATAAAACATGTAAACCCAACATGTGTGTGTGTGTGTGTGTGTGTGTGTGTGTGTGTGTGTGTGTGTGTGTGTGTGTGTGATATACTTAATATCAAAAATTGAAGATGAAAATTATCAAATATGACAAATTTTTAATGTTACAAAAGATTTAAGCAAAAAAAAAAAAAAAAAATGGTTTCCCAAAAATAACGCACAGCAAAACTGCTTTCACCATTGATAATACTAAGAAATGTTTCTTGAGCATCAAATCAGCATATTAGAATGACTTCTGAAGGCTCATGTGACACTGAAGACTGGATGATGTTGAAAATTCAGCTTTGCATCACAGGAATAAGATCTGTTTTAAAATATATATAAACATACAAAACAGTTCATGTAAACTGTAAAAATATTTCATAAAAACTGTTTTTACTCCTTTTTTCCCAAATAAATGCAGCCATAAATTCTTATTCCAAACTATTGCTCTGCACTGAAACAAAAAAAAAAAAAAAAGTAAATTTACTTAATTTTTATTTGGCACACACATTTTTTAAGTAAAATTTAAGTATGGAATTAAGTAAATCTAACGTGCAGTTAGAGTTTGATAAGTAATTTCTACTTAATTAATTTAAGTTTATTTTGCAGTCTTCAAGTACAGTTCACTCACCCACAGTTTGTAAACTTTACTCAAACATAATAGCATTAAAAAAGGGGGCATTAAAGCATGTGGTTCACCTACAAACATGAACGTGAGCAAGTAGACAGCTTCTTATTGTTTTTAAGGTTATGTGTTGACTAAGTGCAGTTACTAACCAAATGAACACAGAGACCTCAATACTTGACACATGATGCACAATGATGGTATGAGTATGAATAGGTCATTTTGAGAAGAAAATGAACTCTAGATGTTACAAAACAGCAAGTTACTTAAACTAAAAAAAAAAAAAAAATTCAATTAAATTCAATTTATTTATAAAGCACATTTCAATTCAACCTTAGGACTTAGGACCAGCTACTGCAAAGGCTTTGTCACCTCTACGCTGCAGGTGAGATCGTGGTATTCGCAAAAGAAGACCGTCTTGGGATCTTAGAAACCTGGCCGGATTGTAGGTGGTGAGTAAGTCAGCGAGATAACTTGGAGCTAGGTTGCTGAGAGCTTTATACACGAATAGCACAGATTTTATAGTCAATTCGATAGCGAACTGGCAGCCAATGCAGGGAGCGTAGAATTGGTGTGATATGATCTTGTTTGCGGCTACCAGTGAGTAGACGGGCAGCCGCATTTTTGGACCATTTGAAGGTGAGAAATGGAAAAGAGAGGTAACCCAGTGTGCAAAGAGTTAAAATAATCAAGTCAAGTGGAGATAAAAGCGTGGTTGACTGTTTCAAAACTTTTCCTGCTCAAGAAAGGTTTGACTTTGGCTAATCGACGAATATGGTAAAAACTGGTATTGTATTAACTTGCTTTTCTAGTTTGAGACTATTGTCCAAGTGAAATCCAAGATCTTTAACATCTGAAGTAAGAAATGGAGTAAGTGCGCCAAGATCAGTGGATTCACCATTTAAATGTTTATTTGGCCCAAATTGAATGACTTGTGTTTTCTCGTCATTTAGCAGCATAAAGTTATTTGTAAGCCACGTATTGGCTTCTAGTCTTTTGTATGCTAAGTTGCCATTGTGTTTTATTGGTATTTCACGAGTTCGCCCTTACATCTAATCTGCTTGAGCGAGTATTAAGCATATTTTGGCGTGCTGTCCGGGGGAAGGGAATACAGGCCGGAACCAGAGAACTCCTCCTGCTAGTGTAGGATCGAAACAGATTAGAAGTGGGGAGTAGGGGTGGAGGAGGGATGCCAAGAAACTATCGCTGGATGGAGGTAAGACGGCTGGTAATATATAGAGGATGCGCTGATTGAATGATTGGTTAAACAGGTTGCACCTGTGCCGAATGGGTTGATTATCTGATCGTGCTCCTCCTGAACCTTGTTTAATCAAACATCATGTAGAGTTGTGTATCATCTGCGTAACAATGGTATAATATCCCAAACTTGCTCATGATGGATCCCAGGGGTAACATATACAAAGAGAATAGCAATGGTGCTAAGATCGAACCTTGGGGCACACCACAAGTGAGTTGAGCCATCAAGGATGAAAGGGTGCCTAAGCTAACAGAGAAAGTTCTATTAGACAGAAAAGATTGAAACCATTTCAAGACTACCTGAAATGCTGATGAAGTGTTCAAGCCGGGATAAAGGAATCCTATGATCTACAAAATCAAAAGCTGCACTCAGATCTAACAGTACTAATGCCATGGTATGACCTGTGTCTGTGGTCATGCCGACTCAGTACTGTGCAAGGTTTTAAAGCCGGACTGAAAGATGTCAGAGATTGAAAAGCAACTATAAAACAGTGTAAATACACCTCGAAAACTAAAAATGTTACCTTATTAATTATTCATGCCCAAGTGCATGATGGGAACAACAGGATCATGACTTTGGTTTATTTTGGTAAATATACTTATAAATTCAAATTTGTAATTCTACAAGCTTAAGTACTAATATTGAATTTACTCTTTTTTTTTTTATTCTTGCCTGAACTCAATTTAATGTAGAACTTACATTTGTCTTTCTGTATTATTTACTTCACCACAAAATAATTTTTATCAGTGTGTAGTGTATGTGAAAATAAGAATTTGTTAAATTGTTTAATTTGTTTATTATATATTATAAAAATAATCTGACCAACCCTAAAACTTAGTAGTGTAGATGTTAGATGTTAAAGTACAATCCAGGAAAGACTGTATGGATGGGATGGGTATTTAGGATGAAGCCTGTTCTCTGGCAGCCTTGGTTGGTGTTTTTTAATGTTACATTTGAACAATCCACAATATTTGTAGAACAATGTCATGAGAACAGTCTGGAGTAGTCATTATACTCACAATGTTTCTCTTCAAGCACATAAAGCCTTCTGTCATACACTTTCCTGCATTGAGGGGTGATGATTTGGCCTTGTTTTGCTGCCAATGGACCTGAAGACCTTGCTGTCATCGAGTCACCCATGAACTCCCTCTTTATACTAAAGTACCCAAGAGACAAATATGATGTCATCTGTCTGATGATCCCAAGGACACAGCCAATTCGACAATTGTGGGAGAAGGAATAACCAGTGAAAGATAAAACATTAATTGAAACATTGAAAACATGATGTCTCCTGTGACGCTTGTCGTTTTTATGCACTTTTTCATGCTTTTAGGATTGATTTGGATTTGATTTCTTGGCATTTGTTTCATAATTTAATTCTATGGACCAGGAGACATCTGAGTGTCTGTATATGTGGAATCCAGGATCGATGTGTTACAGAGAGCAGTGAGAGAGTGAGATGTGTGCTCTCTCATTCTTTCCCAGTGATCTCACTCAGTTCAGGTCTTTAACCTGTGGATGAGCAGACACCTGTGTGTGAATGGTTTGCCTTATGAGCACAGTTCTGGGAGGTAAATGACCAGACGGTCAAGGAAAAGCTCACTGAAAATACATTTAGAATAGATCTGACAAGCTTTAGGGGAAATTGACTAGCCAAGTGTGCATGTAAGAGCCCAGAGTGTGTTTAAAAAAAAAAAAACTGCACATGCTGTATGTCCTGTGTAAAAAAAGAAGTGCTTATTTTGTATTAAATCTGCACTTGTGGTGTACACTCTTAAAAATAAATGTGCTTTAAAAGGTTCCTCACAGCGATGCCATAGAAGAACCATTTTTGGTTTCACCAAGAACCATTCAGTCAAAGGTTCTTTAAAGAACCATCTGTTTCCTTCCCTTTTATAATCTGAAGAACCTTCTTTTACCACAAAGAACCTTTTGTGAAACAGAAAGGTTCTCCAGATGTTAAAGGTTCTTTATGGAATAATTTAAACAAAAAAGGTTCTTCTATGGCATCTTCATTTTTAAGAGTGTACTTCAAATCTCAAAAGTATTTTGAAAAGTAACAAAAAGAAGCACTTATTTTCAGTGTGTTGACTAGCATATTAAAGCACATGCAAAGTAAGTATAATGTGTGTGTGTTATTCGATATTACAAGTTTATCATTTATTGAAGTACTAAATTGCAACTTGAAATATATATAAAATATAAAAATGCAAACAATTGAAATATATGACATAGACGTTTCAATAGAAATGAAAGTACATTTTAGAAGTACACTTTAAATTTGAGGTTGAGCTAATTGCATTAAATTAAAATTTAACCTTAATACATTTTAATTTATTGACATGCATTGTTTGACATGCAACAACTTAGTGCACTGAAGTCTATTCTTTTAAAGTTTTTTTATTTCTTTATCATTACTATTTACTACTTCTTTTTAATAAGCAAATGTCTCCTTTATTAGCCATTTAAAGGAGAAGTTCACTTCTATAACAAAAATGTACAGATAATTTATTCACCCCCTTGTCATCCAAGATGTTCATGTCTTTCTTTCTTCAGTCGTGAAGAAATAATGTTTTTTGAGGTTAATATTTCAGGATTTCTCTTCATATAGTATACTTCTATGGTGCCCTTGAGTTTGAACAACCAAAATAAAGTTTAAATGCAACTTCAAATGGCTCTAAATGATGACAGCCGAGATAGAAGGGTCTTATCAAGAAAAACAATGGGTTTTTAAACTCAAATGCTCGTCTTGTCTTTTTTTTTTTTTTTTTAGAAATTATAAAAAAAAAAAAAAAATGTTATAAAATAACCAATCATTTTGGAGGTTCAAACTTGCTGGCACCAGCAGTCCACTATATGAAGAGAAATCCTGTTTTCCTCATTTTGAAAAATGTTTTCCTCAACCAAACATAATTTCTTTATGACTGAAGAAAGAAAGAAATGAACATCTTGGATGATAGTACAGTAGATGCTTTACCAGTGTCAGCTGGTTTTTGAGGGCTCTTAAAAGTGTGAAATAGACTTACATATGTTTCCTGTATGCTGCCTTTGAAATGTTTAAGTTCATCAACCTGCAGCCATCAACCAATCACTGTTGTCATGACGTTATTTTTCTGTGGCTCAAGTCACATGGTGTTTGCATTACATTGCTGGATGTAACTATAGTCCAGATTAAACATTTGCAACCAGGTGAAGAGTGAATTTAGTAAATATATCACCATAATAGTCACTATATTATTCAAATTTTTTGATCCACAGATCATGGTGTTTTGTGAAACACTATCCTGTTCTGAAAGTCCTGGCCTCACAGGCTGCAGATAATATCATTAATGTGTGTTTGTTGAATCAGGTCATTATTGACTGGGAGCCATTCTAAACAGCATCAGCTCAACGCACACACATTGAGAGTCAGTGGAATATGTACTGTGCAGTGGTAAACCGATAAAGCTTTGGCTCTGTTCATGTTATCAGTGCTTCAACAGACACCCAGAAACAAAAACACACGCCTGACTGCAGCTGCGCTGATAATACACCATTATTTCTAAAGAATGGCATGTTTACAGTCACATACAAATACACCTCACCATATATGGCCGTATAATTTACCAGCGTGTTGTTTGTATGGTTAGAAATTCAAATTGTGTAGATCCACCATCCATAGTAGCTTCAAGGCTTTTGTGGTGAGTACTTACCGGCTAGTTAATGCAGTGGTTCTCAGTTGATGAGCAACCAGATAGGATAATGAAAAGCAACTAAACATTTTAAAACACAAGGCATCATACAGTTGCCAACTTTGTCTGTTTTCACAGAGAAAAATTTAACATCATACACTGAAGGAGAGGATCAAACACTACCAGACTTTTCAAAATAAGAAACTGAGTTATAATGGTAAATATGGTTTAATAATCTTTTGTCATGCTTTAAGGAAGTACACTTATTTTGTGTTGGCTAACATAATATATTACATGTGAAGTACATCATTGTATTTATAGTAGCGTGTAATTTTAAATATTTGTACATCTGACATACAAGTCACAATAGAACGGTGAGGCATTGCTGCCACACACATATTTTTTTCCCACTCAGATGTCCTAATAACGAGATCTTTTCTCATTAAAACGAGATCTTTTCTCCTTAAAACGACATCTTTTCTCGTAATAACGAGATCTTTTCTCGTTAAAATGACATCTTTTCTCGTAATAACAAGATCTTTTCTCGTTAAAACCACATCTTTTCTCGTTAAAACAAGATCTTTTCTCGTAATAACGAGATCTTTTCTTGTAATAACCAGGGGCCTCATGTACAAAGACTTGCGTTGAATTATTACTAAAACATTGCGTACGGACAAAGCTGTAAATGTGCGTATGCAGTAAAAAAATCAGATGTATGAAACACTGCGTACGCGGAATTCCACGCATATCTCTTTGTACATCCGAATTAACGTGAAATTGAGTGCACATGCACGAGCGCAAAACCCCTCCCTGCCTCCTCCCCCGTATTAATATGGTAATGACTCCACTTTGGCAAAACCAAACGAAAAAGCAAGCAAGAGAAACTTAACAGAATGTGATTTGAAGGTGCTCCTCACCGGTAAAAACTGTTATTTGCAAGTTTGTAAAAAAAAAAAATAAAAAAAAAATAGAGTGGGAGAGTTTAGCTGACGCGGTTAATGCAGTGGGGTTTGAACATCGCACTGTGAACGAATTAAAAAAGAAATGGTCGCCCGCTCTACAAGTGCGAGAATGGGCATCATTGTATCTGCGCTCTTGGTCAGTTTGTGGGTTGTTGAGGGGGGTTAACAGCCACGTCTTTAATGGATAACCGCGGTCTCCTGATATGCAGTTAAATAATTACGCTCAATAAAATAAAATAAAGTAAAACTTAGCTGTTTCCGATTCACGTATCCAAATTGTTCTTCAGATGGCGCCTTTATAGCAATGTCCGTGCAGTCGATCGCTTGCGCTTACATTAGGATAACCGGTGATGGCTGCAAATTGCGCTTTGTTTGGCTGGTCCACTGCATGGTATGGAAATCTTATATACCTGCTAGACATGCGGATGATCCTGTCCCATACATCTGGCATTGCACGGCTCAAAGACGTCTGGCTTAACCCCTAGCGGTCTGCCAGTTCCCTTTGGAAAGAACAATTTGCCAGGAAACCAAGCGTTATCAGCACCTGTAAAGGAACGGGTAAAGCGTGGCCCCTCGCTGTCTCCAAATATGGACCCAACTCAGCAAAGAGCTCCAAGAGGATAGCTCTTGGAAATCTGAAACAGCTTATAAGCCAGTCATCATCGTGGGCCAGAAAATCACTGTGATCCCTAAAAACGCGTTCCCTTCGGATTTGGCCATTGACAATGTCCTCCAATAAGGCCAGGCCAACACTGCCATTGCCATAGACTAAGGGATGTATACATTTGCAAATGCTTTTATATGTTCTAAATCACATAACTGGTAGAAAAATATTGTCTCAATTAACCCATTTTATCAATTATAAATTAATAGCAATGTTTTCCACATGTGTTGGTGCGATACTTTGTAGTGTGCAATTTTAAATAATTGCCTCTAGGAGTCGCCAAGGAAAATAAAACAAACACACGCACAAAAAATACACGTACGCCAGACATGGAGTTGGCGTGGATCAACGCACATTCTCACGTTAATTTCATCGTTAGTAAATCCAAACGTGAGCGTGAAATCTGGCGTACGCAAAGGTTTTGTGCGTACGCAGCGTTGATACATGAGGCCCCAGATCTTTTTTCGTTAAAACGAGATCTTTTCTCGTTAAAATTAGATCTTTTCTCATAATAACGAGATCTTTTCTCATTAAAACAACATCTTTCTCGTAATAACGAGATCTTTTCTCGTAATAACGAGATCTTTTCTCGTTAAAACGACATCTTTTCTCGCAATAAGGAGATCTTTTCTTGTTAAAACAACATCTTTTCTCGTAATAATGAGATCTTTTCTCATTAAAACGCAATCTTTCCTTGTAATAACGAGATCTTTTCTCATTAAAACAACATCTTTTCTCGTAATAACGAGATCTTTTCTCGTAATAACGAGATCTTTTCTCATTAAAACGAGATCTTTTCTCGTAATAATGAGATCTTTTCTCGTAATAATGAGATCTTTTCTCATTAAAACGTCATCTTTTCTCGTTAAAACCACATCTTTTCTCGCAATAACAAGATCTTTTCTCATTAAAACGACATCTTTTCTCGTTAAAACCACATCTTTTCTCGTAATAACAAGATCTTTTCTCGTTAAAACGAGATCTTTTCTCGTAATAACGAGATCTTTTCTCGTTAAAACGACATCTTTTCTCGTTAAAACGTCATCTTTTCTCATTAAAACGACATCTTTTCTCGTAATATCGAGATCTTTTCTCGTTAAAACGTCATCTTTTCTCATTAAAACGACATCTTTTCTCGTAATATCGAGATCTTTTCTCGTTAAAACGAGGTCTTTTCTCGTAATAACGAGATCTTTTTTCGTTAAAACAACATCTTTTCTCGCAATAACGAGATCTTTTCTCGTTAAAACGACATCTTTTCTTGTAATAATGAGATCTTTTCTCGTTAAAACGACATCTTTTCTTGTAATAAGGAGATCTTTTCTCGTTAAAACGACATCTTTTCTCGTAATAATGAGATCTTTTCTCGTAATAACGAGATCTTTTCTCGTTAAAATGATATCTTTTTCTCGTAATAACGACATATTATGTCATAAAAACGATCTGATGTTCCTGATGATATAATTATATTATGTGAGAAAGCTAAGGGTTTGTCCGCGCTGCCTTCGCCACAGTCCTGAAAGGAGGAGCTGCACGCTGCCGAAGTTATATGGAAATACACTGTTTTAATAATTTTAATGTAATGGTTTCAATTGTAGCGGCATGTTTATTAGGATTAATCTCCAATATGTCTACAATAACTGCCCTCGGACCCAGAGGATTTAAGATGATCAGATCAAAACTGTTAGTTCTGAATAATCGACTTTGAGCTTGGAATTGTCACGATGTGCGGGGGAGACGAGGAGCCAGGAGAACAAACGCAGGAGAAGGAAATCCAATAAACACTATTTATTTACAAAACTATAAATAAAACAAACAGGGAACAAAACCATTACAAAACAAAACCCGAGGAGCAGAACAAACACCATGAGACGTTATCGACTGACATTGAAACTGAGGAAACAAACAACTTAAATAGGAGTGGCAGGGGGTGTAGCAAATTACAGACAGGTGAACAAAATCAAAGCTAAAGGGACAAACCAAATGACACAGAGTAACAGGGGAAGACAAAGGGAAAAACCAACTGAAGTTCAAGTGAGGGGGGGGAAACACTAGGAAACACTGAACAGAACAGGCACAATCCTGACATTACCCCCCCCCCTCCCCCGAAGGCGCGTCTCGCGCCTAATAACATCCATAGGGGAGGGAGGGTGGGCGCCCTGGAGACCGCTAGGTAGGGACTCAGGGGACACAGGATATTGGGGTGGTCTCCAGGGTGGAGGCCATGGCCGGGTAACCAGTCCAGGAGGCCATGGTGGGTCTGGGAGCTCAGGGGGCCATGGCCGGGTAAACAGTCCGGGAGGCCATGGTGGATCTGGGTGCTCAGGAAGCCATGGTTGAGTAAACAGTCCAGGTGGCCATGGCCGAGTATACAGTCCAGGTGGCCATGGCCGAGTATACAGTCCAGGTGGCCATGGCTGATCAGGGGAGTAGCCCCCCCCCCCCCCAAATTTTCTTGGGGGAACCTAGGGTATAGTCCACCCAGCAGAGCACGGAAGGGCACGTAGGATAGAGCTCCGGCTCTGGAGGGCGCGCAGGAGAGAGCTCCGGCTCTGGAGGGCATGCAGGCTCTTGAGGAGCGGGCTCTGGACGGCGCTCTTGAGGAGCGGGTTCTGGACGGCGCTCTTGAGGAGCGGGCTCTGGACGGCGCTCTTGAGGAGCGGGCTCTGGACGGCGCTCTTGAGGAGCGGGCTCTGGACGGCGCTCTTGAGGAGCGGGCTCTGGAGGACTGGACGACCCCAGCGGAGACTCTAGAGGGCTGGGCGTCTCCAGCGGAGACTCTGGAAGAGCAGGCTCTGGGCGAGCAGTCACTGGAGGGCGCTCTGGCGGCGTATTCACTGGAGGGCGCTCTGGCGGCGCAGTCACTGAAGAGCGCTCGGGCGGCTCAGTCACTTGAGGGCTGGGCGGAACCAGCGGAGACTCTGGAAGGCTGGGCGGAACCAGCGGAGACTTTGACTTGGCAGTCGCCATCTTGGGTGCAGACTCAGGCTTGGTGGCCGTCTTGGCCGGGGACTCAGGCTTGGTGGCCATTTTGGCCACGGATTCAGGCTTGGTGGCCATCTTGGCCGAGGATTCAGGAACGGCCGCCATCTTGGCCGGGAACTCAGGAACGTCGGCCATCTTGGCCGGGAACTCAGGAACGTCTGCCATCTTGGCCGGGAACTCAGGAACAACAGCCATCTTGGCCAGGGATTCAGGCTTGGTGGCCATCTTGGCCGGTGATTCAGGCTTGGCGGCCCTCTTGGCCAGGAACTCAGGAACAACGGCCATCTTGGCCAGGGATTCAGGCTTGGCGGCCTTCTTGGCCGGGACCTCAGGCTTGGCGGCCATCTTGGCCGGGAACTCAGGCTTGGCGGCCATCTTGGCCGGGAACTCAGGCTTGGCGGCCATCTTGGCCGGGAACTCAGGCTTGGCGGCCATCTTGGCCAGGGATTCAGGCTTGGTGGCCATCTTGGCCGAGGATTCAGGAACGGAGGCCGTCTTGCGTGCAGACTCTGGCGTGGTAGCCATCTTGAGAGCAGATAATAACATGGCGGCCAACTTGCTTGCAGACTCTGGCGTTGCAGCCATCTTGCTGGCTGGCGTGGCGGCCATTTTGTGAGCTGACGCGGCGGCCATCTTGTGAGCTGACGCTGGCTTAGCGGCTGACGGGCTTGAGTGTGGAGAGGAAGCCTGAGGTACTGGGCTGAGGACCATCGTGGGGCTTAGGAGGACTTGGGGACACGTGGGGGACAAGGGAGTGAGGTCGCTAGAGTGATATGCGGAGGGTTTTGGCGTTTGGTGAGATGGGGTGACTACATGCCTCCAGATGGGAGGAGGATTACCATCCTCCACCTCAACTTGGAAATTGGAACCACATAAATCGAGAACAAAGTTGACAAAATCTGCTACGGGACGATAGCAATCATTAGGAGTATCTTTTGAAACAAAAAATCATCTTTGAGTCCCATCTGGAAGCATGCGTTTATCATTTTGTCACTCCATCTCACCAGATGGTAAACACTCAAAAACTCCTCCACATATTCCTCCAGCGAACACTCACCTTGTTGAATGTTCAGGAGGAGGTCCTCAGCCCAGGTCATGTTGTTCGGGTCAGTCGATCTGTCACGATGTGCGGGGGAGACGAGGAGCCAGGAGAACAAACGCAGGAGAAGGAAATCCAATAAACACTATTTATTTACAAAACTATAAATAAAACAAATAGGGAACAAAACCATTACAAAACAAAACCCGAGGAGCAGAACAAACACCATGAGACGTTATCGACTGACATTGAAACTGAGGAAACAAACAACTTAAATAGGAGTGGCAGGGGGTGTAGCAAATTACAGACAGGTGAACAAAATCAAAGCTAAAGGGACAAACCAAATGACACAGAGTAACAGGGGAAGACAAAGGGAAAAACCAACTGAAGTTCAAGTGAGGGGGGGAAACACTAGGAAACACTGAACAGAACAGGCACAATCCTGACAGGAATATTATTTGGATGACTAAAGTTTGATTTTACAGAAAATTGAAATACTAACAGAAATGAATAAAAGTAATATGACACATGGTTTGATTGTGTTATGATGATGATGATTTCGTTCTGTTTAAAAAATGAAAAAATAAAAATAAATTAATTAAAAATAAATGTTTTTGTATTTTTTTTGTTCATGAAAAGAGTGCTTATGCTTTAATATTTGTGCGTGAGCGGCCCTGAAAAGCCACTTTTCAACTCAGCCTGTCTTTACTGTCTGTCCCATCATGCAGAATAAACATGGCTCTAGAGTGCGACCAATTTGGTCGCACGTGCGACCTAATTTCTCAATGGTGCGACTAAAAAAAATCAAAGGTTGCACCGGTGCGACCAGCCGTTCAAGGGGGAAAAAAACGAAACTCCGTCACTCAACAACAGACACACATTAGACCCATATCGTGGTCTAAACCAATCAGAGATGAAGGACGGATCCCGCCCCCCTCTGATTGGCAGTGGTCCAGATATTCCTGTACGTGTGTGTACGTTTGAAAATGCATGTGATGCAGTCAGAATGTCTCTACATTGTCAAGCGTTTACAATGCCTCCTCCGCAAAAACACGGACTGGATCGCGGACTCCATTCATAAAAACCGAATTTACTATGGCGCGGAATGCCACGTAATACGTTGATTTCTGGATTGATAAATCAAAAGTTGGTGACCTCGGCTGGAAGATGGCGGGCTGAACACATGTGTTTTAACCGAGCTCCCTAGCTTGTCTCCTAAGTTAGTTTTGAAACACACAAATCTCATCCACGTCTACCTAAAATTAACATTTAAACACTGTAGATGTGTTTTATATCTTCAAAATGCGAAAATCTTCACAACAAACTAGCCTCCCGAAGATTATCATCCCTCCGGCCCGTGGCTCGACTCCAGCTTCGGTCTCAAACGATCCAGAAATGGAGGTACAGTCCGCTCAATCAGATAAACGCCGTGATTCGTCTCATCTCACTCCTACTAAATCAAACGCCTTGAAAAAATTAAAACCCCACGACGAGGATGTCACTAATGCAACGCTTCTGCAAGCCATAACTTCACTAACGGCTCGCTTTGACTCACAAGATGAAAAACTAGAAGAAATGGCGAATCAGATGCGAAGGAACAGTGTCATGATTGCAGAGATCTCCAAGGCTGTCGAGTTCAATGCCGCTGAAATTAAAGATTGCAAAGAAAAATGCTTAGAGACAAGCAAATCACTTCTGGGTCTAACTTCATCGCACAAAGACTTGGCGAGTAGAACATCTGAACTTGAGCGATATAAAAGAAGATGGAATCTCCGGATCAACGGTATGAAAGAGAAGCCCGAAGAGGATCCCCGTCGGGAAGTGATCGGTCTTTTTGCTGAAATCGCACCGCACCTGGTTCAAAAATTAGATGACATTGTTGACACAGTACACCGTATCGGCAAGAAGGAGCCAGGGAAACCAAGGCAGATGATTGTACAATTTTCAATGCGAAAATACAGGGATGAGTTTTGGCAATCAACAAAGAACTCATCAGTCTGCCGGGACCGCGGAGTTCGATTCGCGGAGGATTTGACGAGGGAGGATCGTTTGGCCCGCGCTGCGCTGTGGCCTTTGATCGATCAGGCGCGTAAAACTGGAAAGAAAGCGTACTTTCGTGGACCGTTCGGATACATTGAAGGGAAACGCGTTGATTCAACATGATTATTCATGTGAACTGATTGAGGGTAGATTGGTAGGAGATACGACTGTTTTGGAGACGCACTAGGTTGTGAGGTTTGTTCTAGGTTTGTGGTTATACAACCTAGTGAAAATTTCTTTCTCATACAAGTGTTTGCACTTTGCCTTGCATTTTGCACTTTTCTGTTTTATGTTTCCAGTTAAGTTACCATTTTCTTTAATGTCACTGAATGTTAGGGGCATTCAAAATAAGGTTAAAAGAAAAGCAATGTTTTTATTTTGTAAAAGTAATGGTTCTCACTGTATTTTTCTACAAGAAACGCACTCTGTTTTAACGGATACTGCTTTTTGGTCTACTCAATGGGGAGATAAGTTGCTACTTAGCCATGGTTCCTCCCACTCTGCAGGTACTGCAATTTTATTTAATAACTGTCCAGGGAAGGTTATTTCTTCTAGAACTGACTTAAGTGGACACTGGCTAGCGGCTGTTTTAGATATTGAACATATTTTTTTCATTTTGGTTAACATATATGGCCACAATAATTCTAAAATGAACCAAAATTTACTTAATGAGGTCTCTTCTGTAATCTCTGATTTAAAGAGAATATACCCTACAGATAATATTGTTGTAGGTGGAGATTTTAATGTTGTACCAGACGAGACACATGATAGATATCCTCCCAAAAGCTTAACTTCTCAACCAAATCCTTTGGTCTCACACTTTTGCACTAATTTTAAATTGATAGATGCATGGAGATATCTCAATCCTAATCTCAGACAGTTCTCTTGGATGAGACCCAACGCCTCCAGCAAATCAAGAATTGATTATTGGCTTATTTCAGATAACCTAATGTTATTTGTTAAAGACTGCGCTATCTCTGCAGCTCCTTTGACAGACCACTGTGCCATTTCACTACTTTTCAAACCAAGTCACAACACTTTAAGGATTAAGGGATATTGGAAATTTAATTCAGATTTACTTAATAATGAAAGATTCTGTAATAAAGTTAAAGATTTAATTTTGGAAATTAAGAATAGTAATAACTTTAATTCTAACAAAGCCAGATGGGAATTCCTCAAATTTAAAATTCGTGAATTTTCTATTAATTACAGTAAAGTACTGGCCAAAGTGAGGAGGCAACAGGAACATAATATTATTTCTGAAATTAACAAATATTGTAGTGAAACTGGATTGAATGATACTGAAAAAACCAAAATGGTCTCTTTGCAATTAGAATTGGACAACCTTTATATTAAGAAAGCCAAAGGTGCATATATACGTTCTAGGGCTAAATGGATAGAAGAGGGTGAAAAAAGTACTTCTTACTTCTGCAGATTAGAAAAAAGACGTCAATCGCGCAACTCAATTCTTTCACTAATGATAAATGATGTTGAATGTACAGAACCTACTCTAATAGGTAAGACAATCTATCGGTTTTACAGTGACCTGTACTCTTCCAACTTCTCCCCAATAGAGTGTAACAATTTCTTTGATAAGATAATACATTTTATTCCCCACATTGACAATGATTGGAGAGATTGCTGTGATTCTGTTTTGCGCATTGAAGAACTTGACTCAGCGGTTCAAAACTTAAAATTAAACAAATCCCCAGGCCCTGACGGCCTCACAGCTAATTTTTACAAATTCTTTTGGAATGATATTAGATTATTATTATTTAATGCTTTTGTTGAATCCATTGAAGATGGGTCTTTAGGCCCTACTATGAATCAGGGTTTGATTACATTAATCCCTAAACCAGATAAAGACATGAGATATATGGATAATTTTCGGCCAATCACATTGCTCAATAATGATTATAAAATTTTTACTCATATATATGTTAATAGATTAAAAATGGGCATTAATAATTTAATTAACGAATCACAATCAGGCTTTCTTAAAGGAAGATCTATTCATAATAATATAAGGTTGGTGATGGATTTGGTGGAGTACAGTCACTTGATAGAGGATGATGGATTTATCTTATTTTTAGATTTCAAAAAAGCCTTCGATATGATTGAGCACGCTTTTCTGTTTAAATCCTTACAAGCTTTCGGTTTTGGTGAACAGTTTATTAATGTCATAAAAATGATTTATAGAGACATGAATAGTTCAGTTTCCCTCCCTTTTGGTACTACACAAAGATTTCAGATTGGCCGTGGAATTAGGCAAGGTTGCCCACTGTCCCCTCTTTTATTTATTTTAGCTGTAGATATGTTATCCACTATGGTTAAACATGATTTATCAGTAAAGAAATTAAATGTATTTGGGAAAACCTTAGCAATCAGTCAGCTAGCAGATGACACTACTTTATTTTTACAAAATAAAGATCAAATCCCTCTGGCTATTTCTTTAATTAATTGCTTCTGTAAAGCTTCAGGCCTCCAACTAAATTTAAATAAATGTGAACTCTTGGCCCTACACCCAACTCAAGATCTGTCCTTATATAATATTCCAGTTAAAGAGACAGTGAAATATCTAGGTATTTATATTTCCAAAGATTCAAAAATAAGTATGAAAGAAAATTTTGAAAATAAAATACAAAAAGCCAATGGTATTTTGAATTGCTGGTTGCAAAGAGACATATCAATTTTTGGAAGGATACTTCTAACAAAAGTTGAGTACTTATCTAGACTGATTTACCCAGCTTCTGCTGTAGCTCCCTCTTCAGGTATTATAAAAACAGGCAATCAAAAAATGTATGACTTTATTTGGAGACATAAAACTCATTATATTAGAAAATCTGATATTATAAAAATATACGAAGAAGGTGGTCTCAATGTAATTGAATTTGAAAGTATGAATACGATGTTAAAACTTAAGTGGCTTCAAATGTTTTTAGGTAATACTGAGAGCTTCTGGTATTCTGTGCCTTCAGCTTTGTTTCGTGAAGTAGGTGGTATCCGTTTTCTTCTCAAATGTGATTTTGATTTACCTAAAATTCCAGTGAAACTATCAGCATTCCACCAACAAGTCTTATTATATTGGAAATTGGCACACACACACAATTTCACGCCTCACAATACTCCAATCTGGAATAACAAATATATTCTACACAGAAACAAATCCTTATTTTTTGAGGAATGGGTAAATAGAAATATTTGGTCAGTATTGGATCTAATGGATGAGAAGGGTAATATGTTAAACTATAATTTATTCACTTTAAAACACGGATTTACCTGTCATCCAAAGCAATTCTTTACTGTTATTAATGCAATACCTTCAGGTATAAAAATGTTAATGAGATGTTACCTCTCCTATTCCAAAATTACTGCTGTCCTCCCATCGTTATATGTAGGTGATATTGAAATAGAGAATAAACTCTGCACTAGCAAATATTTAAGACAGTATATCGTCCAGTCAAATTATCCTTGTCAAATACTAAGAAATAGTCTAGATCATACATTTGATAAAAATACTGTTAAATATTTCAGAACAGCCTATCTAAAATTCCCTATTCTGCCCAAAGTAAAAGAAATGCAGTTTAAAATATTAAATGATATATACCCTTCCAATAAATTTCTTCATTTAAAATTTGATTTCGCAAATATACCATGTTATCTATGCAAACATTTAGATGAAGATACAGAACATGTATTTTTTACATGTAGTATGTCTCAATCTTTTTGGAAAGCTTGGCAAGACTGGTTGGTAGAGAAGCGTGTGGTTGCTGATAGTTTCACTCTAACCTTACATGATGTACTGTATGGAATAACCAAAGAATTCTCAGTTTTGTATGATTTAATTAATAATATTATGTTACTAGCAAAATTCTTTATACATAAATGTCGCTACTTTAAATCTCCTCCCCTGATGATAGTGTTTAAAAATGATCTAAAATGCTTTTCAGATGCCCTTAGCAAAATGAAAAATCCCAAGGCAGTAAAATTGTTTAATTTATTTGTATATTATAATTTGTTGTAATTCTATTTTCTGTATTATTATTTTTTTATTTTCATTTAATCTCTCTTACTTTATACTTGATTCTCTTTCTTGGAATATTTTATGTATTTTATTTAGATTATAATATGGTTCTATTGTGTTGAGCCTTCTTTACCAGATCTTTCTTTTGTATATGAAGCACTGCCATTCTGTTGTACTCAGATTTTGTATTCAATAAAAAAAAAAAAAAAAAAAAAAAATCAAAAGTTGGTCTGCCACTTAATTCAAATCGCGATATGGACTAGTGTCTATGAACATATATATATATATACATATGAAACATATGAAAACTGAAAGGCAAAAAGACCGTTTAAAATGAATCCTGCATGTTTCCGTTTGCCTCTATGTATTAATGGTGGAGACGTGTATATTTTTTTTTAACTACACGCGTATAGGCTACTGAAGCACGCGCGACGCTCCCGCTAATTTTTGGCATTTGCATCTCACATGAACAGTTAAACTCAATCTCCAAACCTACTGTGTCACTTTTACCGTTTCATTTGAGAAAGCATCATGTCATACTGTACACACAGAAACTCCACGGCAACCTGTCAAAATAAAAGTACGGTTTAACATGAAACAGAACAATATTAGTCCTGTATTACTTTTGTACAGTATAATGTAGGTGTTTATATATTCCTATTTATAAATCATATATATGTTTGCCAAAAATTAAAAAGGTTTATTTTTAATTTGATTAAAAATAAATAAATGTTTATGCTTTCATTTGATTATGAGAAAAATTAAAACAAGAATTTCAAAAAAAAAAAAAAGATTGTAGAGCCCTATTGTTCAAAATGTTAAAACAGAGAGTTTTGGACTTATTTTTTCACTGAAATGTTTTCGTTATTACACAAAGTAGGGTAAAGTACTGGGGAAAAAAATATGCTTCAAATAAAGAACTTTATATTGACCAGATTGTTAGTTAATCATTTACAAGTCAATATTGCCTATATGGACAGGGATTAAAAAATAAATAAAATAAAAAAGTAAAAAAAAATGTGATGCGGTTGAAAATTTGGGTGCACCTAACTTTTGTGCTGGTGCACCTAAGAAAAATAGGCGCACCAGTGCAACCAGTGCAAAAAGTTAGTCTAGAGCCCTGATAAATGTTCCTCTGATGTACCACTCTGCAAATTAGTCACAATAACGTTTCTTTATAATTGGCTATATTTGTTGCAAGTCTCATATGTAAAGCGCAACACTGCACTAATCGGGTCGGCGGCACCAGCGCGATCTTACTTTGTGATTACAGAGGAAAGAAATATAAATGTCTGCTTTATTTTATGTACTTCCACAATAACAAAACGTTACAAATTGCTTTTGTAAAAATACAGGGTGCGCTAGCAATTTATGTCCATGTGCAGCTTGAAAGGTCTACTTCAATAAAAGAATCGAAAACAAAATTGTGTTTATTTAATTCGTATAAATCCAACAAGAGGTAGTGTACAGTCTTTCCTGTGTGAGTTCATTATCTGTAGCCTACCATTGTGCTTGCACCCAGAGCCAGCGCAGGATGTGTGGCTTGTTCAGCTAAAGATATAATTTAATAATATATAATAAATAATATATAATTTGTATATAATCAGACTAAGTAGCAAGGCCGCCCAGGCATGTTAAACAAATATTAAAGCAATAAGCTCATTTGTTTTACCCATGAACAAAAATACGAAACATTGAGCTTAATTTTCGTTGTTCCGTTTCTCAAACAAAATGAAATAAATAATAATAGGCTACTCAAATTGTTATTATTATTATTATTTTTATTATAAAATCTTACTTAAGATAATCAATACAAAACGTCTCAGGTTACGTATGTAACCCTGGTTCCCTGAGGGAACGAGACACTGCGTCCTGAGACACTTTGGGGAACGCCATTGGCGGGCCGCACTCTGAGTCATGTCCAACGTCCAATGAGAAACGGGAGTGACGTCACAGGCGCGGTGACGTCATCGACCAGGAAGTATATAAGCACGTGCGTTTGAAGCTGGCGTCGGCTTATAGGAATGAAGCGAGCGCAGCAGGGATGCGGGAATTATGGTCCGAGACGCAGTGTCTCGTTCCCTCAGGGAACCAGGGTTACATACGTAACCTGAGACGTTCCCTTCCGGGAACTCTACACTGCGTCCTGAGACACTTTGGGGAACGAGGTATCAACGCCCCCATAATTTCCAAGGCCCTGCCCAGTTTTTGTCTGCTAGGCCAAGGGTGGAAAAGTTGTGTCTTGGTACACTTCAGCCTGGGAAACTTGCCAGGACATGAGTGATAATACATCTCTGTCTGTGGAGCCCACCAGACAAGAGGGAGAGAATGTACCTCGGCCCTCGGGCACACGAGGTTAGCATAATCCAGTGTCTGGAATACTTACCTGATGAGACACTATGGAAACTCCGCCTGGTGATCTTGCCAGGACGCGAGTGATAATGCATCTCTGTCTGTGATCAACCACCAGACAAGAGGGATAAATGAGCCTCGGCCCTCAGGCACACGAGGCTAGGGTTCTCAACCGCTGCCTGTCACAAGACCAGTGCAGGGGGAGAAAGGCTCCTCGGCCCTTGGGCACACGAGGAGAAGTGGTAGTCCTTTGTCTGCGCTACGGCCAGACCAAGAGGGACACAAGAAGTGCCTGGTGATCTTGCCAGGGCACTGGAATTCATCTCTGTCTGTGATCAACCACCGGACAAGAGGGATAAATGAGCCTCGGCCCTCAGGCACACGAGGCTAGGGTTCTCAACCGCTGCCTGTCACAAGACCAGTGCAGGGGGAGAAAGGCTCCTCGGCCCTTGGGCACACGAGGAGAAGTGGTAGTCCTTTGTCTGCGCTACGGCCAGAACAAGAGGGACACAAGAAGTGCCTGGTGAACGTGCCAGGACACTGGAATACCTCTCTGTCTGTGATCAACCACCAGACAAGAGGGATAAATGAGCCTCGGCCCTCAGGCACACGAGGCTAGGGTTCTCAACCGCTGCCTGTCACAAGACCAGTGCAGGGGGAGAAAGGCTCCTCGGCCCTCGGGCACACGAGGAGAAGTGGTAGTCCTTTGTCTGCGCTACGGCCAGAACAAGAGGGACACAAGAAGTGCCTGGTGGACCGCCAGGACACTAGAAAACATCTCTGTCTGTGATCAACCACCAGACAAGAGGAACACAGGCCTCGGCCCTCGGGCACGCGAGGCAGGATATCACACCTCTCGCCTGGAGGACTGCCAGGTCGAGAGGGTAGAAATCCTTTTCCTCCATAGAGGAAAGCGCCTAAGCACCTCTAGGCCTAGCAATGCTAGGGCTGAAGGACGACTGAGCCAGGAGTGACTCTGAGGTCTAGTTCGTAGAATCTGACGAACGTTAGAGGTGAGGACCAACCCGCCGCACTGCAGATGTCCTGGATCGGGACACCTGCCATCAGAGCTTTAGAGGCTGCAATGCCTCTATTTGAGTGAGCCTTGACTCCCATCGGGGATGGGAGACCAGAGGACTCGTAGGCAGTAGAGATGGCATCAATGATCCACTTACTGATAGTAGGCTTGGAAGCCGGGCACCCCCTCTTAGGGGGGCCGTAACAGACCAAAAGTTGCTCTGATTTACGCCACAGGGCAGCTCTGTGGACATAAGTGTCCAGTGCTCTTACTGGACACATTAAGTTATACTTCCTCTGGTCGTGCTCCACGAATGGAGGAGGGTAAAACGCTTGGAGCGTTATTGGCTGTGGTGTCGCTGATGGGACCTTGGGTACGTACCCAGCTCGTGGGTAAAGGAATGCTTTGGCCAACCCTGGGGCAAAGTCAATGTAAGAAGGGGCCACTGAAAGGGCCTGCAGGTCCCCGACTCTCTTGAGAGACGTTAGCGCCAGCAGCAGTGCTGTCTTTAGGGTAAGCATCCGATCGGAGGCCTCCTCCAGAGGCTCGAAGGGAGGCTTACACAGCGCCTCCAACACCACAGCTAAGTCCCATGTAGGGACTTTCGGTCTTGCACGAGGCCTCAGCCTGAGTGCACCGCGGAGGAAACGTGAGACCAGGGGGTTCTTGCCCACTGAAAGGCCGCCATGAAGGGCGTGGTAAGCCGATATAGCCGCCACGTACACCTTCAAGGTGGAGTGAGCTAACCCAGCGGACAAACGAGTTTGCAGGAACTCCAGCACTGTACCAACCGGGCAGTGGACTGGGTCTAAGCGGCGTTCATGACACCATGACGCAAACAGGTTCCACTTTAGGCCATAAAGTTTCCTCGTAGAGGGAGCTCTGGATTGAAGGATGGTCTCAACAACCTCGGTTGAGAGACCAGCTTCTATGAGTTGTGCCCCCTCAGGGGCCACACCCATAACTTCCACTTCTCTGGGTGGGGGTGGCATATTGCGCCCCCAGCCTGAGAAAGAAGATCGCTCCTGACAGGAATCTCCCATGGAGAGCCGTCGAGGAGGGCGATTATATCCGAGAACCATACTCGGGCCGGCCAGTACGGGGCTACTAGCAGCAGCCGTACTCCGTACCGGCGCACTCTTTCCAGAACTCCCGGGAGCAGAGCGATCGGGGGAAAAGCGTACAGACGAAGCCTCGGCCACGTCTGTACCATGGCATCCAGTCCGAGAGGAGCTGGAGGAACTAGAGAGTACCAAAGGGGACATTGCGATGTCTCCTGAGTCGCAAAGAGGTCCACTTGGGCTTGACCAAAGACTCTCCATATCTGCTTCACCACCTGAGGGTGAAGCATCCATTCCCCGGGCCTCAGCCCCTGCCTTGACAGGACGTCTGCTCCCACATTGAGACGTCCAGGAATGTGAACTGCTCTCAATGAGAGAAGCTTCCCTTGTGACCACAGGATGATCTGGCACGCCAGCTTGTATAAGGGGCGTGAACGCAGACCTCCCTGGTGGTTTATATAGTAGACCACCGCCGTGTTGTCTGTGCGGACCAGCACGTGACGGTTTCTCAGGTCTGGAAGGAAATGCTTCAGAGCCAGGAACACTGCCAACATTTCTAGGCAATTTATGTGCCAAGAGTGATGCCGGTCGTTCCATAGGCCTTGGGCGGAGCGGCCACTCATGACCGCTCCCCACCCGGTGAGGGATGCATCTGTCGCTAGCATGACGCGGCGGCAAGGAGCTCCCAGCGCTGGACCTTGTAATAGGAACCAGGGCTTTTTCCACATGACTAAGGCACGTAGGCAGCGCCGCGTGACCTTGATCTTGCGGAATGGGTTCCCCCTCGGGGAAAACCCTTTGGTTTTGAGCCACCACTGCAGTGGTCTCATGTGCAGCAGTCCAAGAGGTATCACGTTGGATGCAGCTGCCATAAGACCTAACAGTACTTGGAACTGTTTGACAGTGAGTAGCAGGCCTAGCTTGACCGCATTTGCTGCAGTAAGGATCGACTCGATCCGAGCAGGTGACAATCGTGCCTGCATCGTGGTCGAATCCCAGATTACACCTAGATAAGTGGTTCTCTGTAATGGAGACAGCACACTTTTCTTGGCGTTGAGTCTCAACCCCAGCTTTTTCATGTGAGCAAGAACAACATCTCGATGTTGAGCCGCTAACTGTTCTGAACTGGCTAGGATGAGCCAGTCGTCTATGTAGTTGAGTATGCGGATGCCCTGGAGTCGCAGTGGAGCCAGAGCAGCATCCACACACTTCGTGAAAGTTCGGGGAGAGAGCACTAGGCCGAACGGAAGAACTCTGTATTGGTAAGCTTTGCCCCTGAAAGCGAACCTGAGGAACTTCCGGTGTTGAGGAAGGATGGAGACGTGAAAGTATGCGTCTTTCAGATCTATCGTGACAAACCAGTCCTCGGACCTGATTTGAGACACGACCTGTCTGACAGTCAACATTTTGAACTTCAGTTTTCTTACTGAGAGGTTTAGCTGTCTGAGATCTAAAATGGGCCGCAGGCCCCCATCCTTCTTGGGAACAATGAAGTACCGGCTGTAGAACCCGGATTCTCTGTGTTGAGGAGGGACCACCTCGATGGCCTCCTTCCTCAGGAGAGTATTCACTTCCTGTTCCAATACCAGAGCCTGCTCGGGGCCTACCAGAGTAGGAAATACCCCGCTGAAAGGTGGCGGCTTGGCGCCGAATTGAATGCGATAGCCTTTCTCTACAGTACGCAGGACCCACATAGAAATATTTGGCAGTAGTTTCCACGCTGCCAGAAATTCTACTAAGGGAACCAGCCTCTCGAGACTGGTCTCTGGGTTTATTAGAGGAGCTAACTTGGTGACCTGTAGCAGCGAACTGGCAGGATGCACCTGAAGTGAGCGCTCTAGAGACCCCCGTGGGGGTGGCGAACTCTCTGGTTCCGCTACGTTTCCGGGCGGAAGGACCAGAGAATGATGTTCGCGGGAGACTGCCGCGCCCTGTAACACCGGCAGGGTTAGCTGACGAATCTCCTGAGGGCCCCGAAGAGAGGTGGTCACCGTACTCCTCAGAGGCGGTGAAGCACCTAAGTCTTCGAGAGGGGCTGCCCTCATTGGCCCTGGGCCACGACCATCAGGGCCGTTTAGCCGCGGCCCTCTTAGACTGTAGGACGACCCTCAGGTCCGGCCTAGTCTTAGAGGACCCCGGCTTGGAGTGTTGCTGAGCCCGCCCTCTAGGCTTAGCCGGAGGGGTGCGGGTAGCAACACTCCTTTTTTGTGAACCCCGGTGCGAGGAGCTAGCTTGCGGCTGGGGCTGCTCCCGTCCAGCAGCCCCAGAGGAGTAAGTGCGGCGAGGAAGAAACCGCTGGAACGCCGCTGCCTGCCTGCGGGCCTCCTGGTGTCTGCTGACAACAGTGTCCACAGAGTCACCGAAGAGGCCAAGGGGCTGCAGGGGGGCGTCCAGGAGCGTGACCCTGTCCTTCTCCTTCATGTCGGACAGGGTCAACCAGAGATGCCTCTCCACGGCCACCAAGGCTGCCATAGACCACCCAATGGCACGGGCGGTCTCCTTGGTGGCGCGGAGCGCCAGGTCTGCGGTCCTGCGCATCTCTGTGACGCTCACTTCCTCACCGTCACTAAACTCCTTCAGCAGGTCGGCCTGGTATGCCTGGAGCACAGACATGGTGTGTAGGCAACCACCAGCCTGACCTGCTGCCGCATATGCCTTACCCATTAGACCAGACGTGATCTTTAGTGGCCTGGTGGGTAAGGACGGAGCCTTCAAGGACGATGCCAGGCCGGGAGACAGATAGCTCGCTAGTGTCTGCTCGACCTGGGGCATCGCCCTGTAACCGTATTCCTCCATCCCCCCCACATTACCGTAGTAATCAGAGGTGGGGGAGAAGAGACGCGAGGAATACGGTTTTTCCCACGATCTCCTGATCTCTTTGTGGAGATCGGGGGAAAAAGGAAGGCTCCGTTTGGGAGGTGCTGGCTTTGCCCGCAGGAAGCGCTCATCGAGCCTGCTTCCCTGCGGTTCATGGTCTTGTGCTGGTGGCCAACTGATGTTAAGCTTGGCCACCGCGCTAGTCAGCACCTCCACTAGCTCCTCGTATTGGGGTGAATGGGGGGGCGGTTGTGGGGTGTCAACGCTCTCAACATCAACCTCCTCGGAGGAAGACAGAAGGAGCGCTGACTCCTCCTCTTGGGGGGAAGGAACCGCAGAGCGGGCTTCCTCATCCAAGAGGAGGTCATACGATCCGCTGGGTGAGGAGAGAGATAGGGGATCACCCGTCTCAACTCCCTCCAGCAGATCTACCTGCGAGCCCCATGAGTGCAGCTGCCGCTCCGCCTCAGCGGAAGCGGGGCCAGACCCACGGGGAACGCTAGTGAAAGCCCCCTCCTCAAAGAGGGCTTTCCGGGAACGGAGCAACCGCAGCGGCATTCGCTCGCACTGCGGGCAGCCAACCCCCTCAAGGGCTGACCTAGCATGCTCCGCTCCCAAGCAGACCACACATAGATCGTGTGTATCCCCACCAACAATGAAACGTTGGCAGGGAGGGACACACTTTCTATGTGGCTGCTCAACCGCTCTTTTAGCTTTAAAAGATCGTTTTCCCCCTTTTGGCATACTGCTCAAATAAAAGTGGTGCAATTTGGCACGAAAAAACAGCAGTAAAATCAGACAGACAAAGACACAGAGCGCTCTCGCTGAATGACAAAAGCTGACGCCAGCTTCAAACGCACGTGCTTATATACTTCCTGGTCGATGACGTCACCGCGCCTGTGACGTCACTCCCGTTTCTCATTGGACGTTGGACATGACTCAGAGTGCGGCCCGCCAATGGCGTTCCCCAAAGTGTCTCAGGACGCAGTGTAGAGTTCCCGGAAGGGAACTATTAATTCTGAATAATCAACTTTTTGATTGATTTAACAGCAAATCGAAATACGAGCAGAAATAAATAAACAGAATTCATAATAAAAATAATAATAGGCCTAATAATAATAATAATAATAATAGCTTATTATTATTTCGTTTTGTTTGAGAAATGGAAAAACAAAATTAAGCTAGATTTTTTGTATTTTCTTTCTGCATGATGGGACAGACAGTAAAGACAGGCTGAGTTGAAAAGTGGCTTTTCATTGCCGCCCACACACACAAATATTAAAGCATAAGCACTCTTTTTACCCATGGACAAACAATACTAAAACTGATTTTTTTTTTTTCATTAATTTTGTCAATTTTTCAAACAGAACGAAATTATCATTATCATAATACAATCAAGCAGAAGGAGAAGCAGACGCTGGAAACCAGAGTAAAATAAAACACTGAAATTTAAAGGAAAGAAAACAAAACAAATTGCTTGGAGCTGACAAAAAACATGAAGTAACGTTAACGACGGACACTGGGGTGTGAACTGACACAGACTTAAATACACAACAAACAGGGCGTGGTTACAAAACAAGATAACAGGATGACGAGGGGGAAATACAAATATGGGCATGACTGAACCAAAAGAACATGAACCAAAAAGGGGGAGACAAGGACTAAACCATTTGAATAGGAAACATGGGGGGGGGGGGGGGACACTAGGAAAACAGAACAGGACATAATGCTGACATAGTCATCCAAATAATATTCCAAGCTCAGAGTCGATTATTCAGAAATAACAGTTTTGATCTGATCATCTTAAATCCTCTGGGTCTGAGGGCAGTTATTGTAGATAGATTGGAGATTAATCCTAATAAACATGCCGCTACAATTGAAACCATTACATTAAAATTATTAAAACAGTGTATTTCTATATAACTTCGGCAGCGTGCAGATCCTCCTTTCAGGACTGTGGCGAAGGCAGCGCGAACAAACCCTTAGCTCGCTCACATAATATAATCATATCATCTATAGGAACATCAGATCGTTTTTATGACATAATATAATGTCGTTATTACGAGAAAAAGATGTCGTTTTAACGAGAAAATTATGTCGTTTTAACTAGAAAAGATCTCATTACGAGAAAAGATGTCATTTTAACGAGGAAAGATGTCGTTTTAACGAGAAAAGATCTCGTTATTACGAGAAAAGATGTCGTTTTAACTAGAAAACATGTCGTTTTAAGGAGAAAAGATCTCGTTATTATGAGAAAAGATGTCGTTTTAACGAGAAAAGATCTCGTTTTAACGAAAAAATGTTGTTTTAACGAGAAAAGATCGTTATTACGAGAAAAGATGTCATTTTAATGAGAAAAGATCACGTTATTACGTGAAAAGATCTCGTTATTACGAGAAAAGATGTAATTTTAACAAGAAAAGATGTCATTTTAATGAGAAAAGATCTTGTTATTACGAGAAAAGATGTCGTTTTAATGAGAAAAGATCTCGTTATTACGTGAAAAGATCTCGTTATTACGAGAAAAGATGTAATTTTAACAAGAAAAGATCTCGTTATTACGAGAAAAGATGTCGTTTTAACAAGAAAAGATCTCGTTATTACGTGAAAAGATCTCGTTATTACGAGAAAAGATGTCGTTTTAACTAGAAAACATGTCGTTTTAAGGAGAAAACATCTCGTTATTATGAGAAAAGATGTCGTTTTAACGAGAAAAGATCTCGTTTTAACGAAAAAAAATTTGTTTTAACGAGAAAAGATCTTGTTATTACGAGAAAAGATGTCGTTTTAATGAGAAAAGATCTCGTTATTACGTGAAAAGATCTCGTTATTACGAGAAAAGATGTAATTTTAACAAGAAAAGATCTCGTTATTACGAGAAAAGATGTCGTTTTAACGAGAAAAGATATGTGTGTGGCAGCAATGCGTCACCGTAGACTACAATACATTTTACAAACGTGTTCTAAAATCACCAAAATATCAAACATGATGTTTGATATCAGTATAATCTAAAAAAAAGTTGTCTAGGAAAATCATACACTACATGGTTTTCTATGAAATCAGTCAACTCCAACTGCTAGTATCTGCAGACTGGGTCTGACTTTTAGCCAACTAGTGTTGACTCATCCAGATTGCAGATTGCAAAACTCTATGTAAATTTAATATAATCATATAGTTCAGACTTAATGTTGTAATTCTAATTTGTACTAAAGCCTAATTTGGCTTTAATTTTGACTGAGAACAGGACTTTTACTTGCCAATGCAAAAGGAGGTCTGTAACAGGTGAAAAAAGCTATACATTAGCATCCCTCATCATCGTTGCTTGTCTGAAAGTGCTGGATTTGAGTTCTGGACCCATATAACTTTTTGACCCAGTCACATAAATGCCATGTGACAGAAAAATAACATCATGGCTGCATTTGAAAACCTAAGCAGCCACCTTGTTGCCTTGCTGTCTTATCCAGCAATGACGTACTTTGCAGGCAGTGTTTGCGCAAGGCACCTCACGAAACTGATTTTGGACATGCTTCTGAGACAGCGAGACAAAATATAACTGGCTTGGTGATGTCTAAGCGAATATTTAATTACTATAATACTATTTTCTCACTAGAAAAGTGTTCAGAAAAATACATTTAGACACAAACTGACCACCACAGGTACAGGATTGTGGGATATCAAAGGCAACGAAGGATACATCTATGCTGCCTTCAAAAATCAACTAGATAAAGTTATCTCAGGACATGTGGAGGTTGTTTGCACCCTTTTTTCTCATTTCTTCTTTGTCTTTAATTTCATTTGATGCTGCCAGAAAAACACTCAATTTCCTTATAGTTGGGTTTTTAAGATTTGTTATTCAGAGGTAGAAGCCAATTGTGAGGGGATATCAAGTCTTGTTAGGGCAGTTGTTTTTTTGTCTGTCCAAACACAGAGACTAACAATGAGAATATTTAGTTTTTGTTTTGGAAACAGTGATTTTTGCATTTCTGTTGTTAAGTTATGCCATCCATCTAGTGCAGAGTGGGCCAGCATTGGTCCTGGAGAGCCAAAGTCCTACAGAGTTTTGCTCCAATCTTGATAAAAATTCACCTGACTGTAGATTTTAACTAATCTGTATGCTGCGTTCCAGAGAACTCAAAATTCAGATTTTTCCCACCTCCTATTGAAAATAAAGTCTAACGCTGCTTGAAATCAGACATCTGACCTGTAGAACTCAGGGCAGATCGATCAACTCTGTTGAAAAAAACAGCATATGCTGGTAAGGTCCTTGACCGGCTAAGGACCAGCATAAACCAGCATAAACCAGCTAAGGCTTAGCTTAGGGTTAGAGCTAAATTCTGCAGGGCTGTGGCTCTCCAGGACTGAAGTTGGCTGAGATGCTGGGATAGACTCCAGCATCCCTGCTTGACCCTACATTGGACAAGCAAATGGACACCCTAAAGTAATACAGCAGCATTCTTTCATGCACCCAACTGTTTCCCTGCTGTATTTTGAATCATTCTGGTGTGATATGGAGATGCATATGACAGTGGAGAGTGTATGATTTTGTAGTCATAGACTACATTTGTACTAACATAAAAAATGACATTTTATATCTGAGAAACAAATTATTATTGTATTATTGTAAGTATGATCTTATAGTCATAAACAGGCATGCTTTGTATGCATTATACAATACATGTTGTCTAAACATTCTTAGACTATCATTCTGTGTTACAGTGTAAACACTATTACTTTTATATCGCATCATTTTCTAGAACATTAAAAAAAAAAACATCCTGGCATCGTGAGACATTTATATGCAATTAAATGAAATGTACTTCACTTGATGTAGTCAGGAATTATAGTTTGGAAAAAAAGTCTAACTAGTAAAATGTGTACAAGTTATATTACAGTAACACATTAACAGTAAATGCAAGTACCCAGCTAGAACATTATCCACTCAACATTTTAATATAGATTTAATCGGGAAGCTTCCCACTGGACATTGGATGTGGACTCTAATGTTGCTCAGATGTTTTGGTTGAAAGTAAAAACCCAACCTTTGTTTGATCATGATAAAGCTCCAACTTAATTAAATAACTCCAAAAACAGAATGGTCAGCTTCACTTATTATAAACCAGATTGACTTTATTTCTGCCATACATTTACAAAATGTATTATTGAGATTAACAGTTTAGATGTTGATGTCTGTTTGAAAATAAGTGTTTGTTTTGACTCTTGCCTTTCAGGCGCTTTTCTCTTTCTGCTGTAACTACATTTGCTATGGTAAAAAGGGCAAGAGAAATATCACCAGATTATGTTGGCTTTTAGTTCAGATAGTTCAGTCTTGTGAAATACATGTTGTTTATTATAACATTGCAATGGTTCTACAGTCATTAAAATTCATCAAATTTTGTCACACAAACATCAAGAATTGGTGTATGAATCTCAACAATGGTGATATGCTTCATGCTGCAATTTATTCTGGGTGCATCATACAAAACTCATCCAGAGCTCCCAGAATGCATTAAGGCATGAAGTATGTCACCATTGTTGAGATTCATACACTGATTCTTGATGTCTGTGTGTGTAAAAACAATCATTAATTTAAAGCGATTTGTGAACAATGTGTTTGAAAATTTGAAGTAATTATGTATTGTGTGTCTAGAAGACCACTGGATTTTATGTTGTCGCAATACATAATTAAAGTCACTAATATGACATTATTATAGATTGGACTACAGATAAGAGCAGTTGACCAGATCACTACATGATGATGTCATTGGCACCAGCATATTGCCAGAATCATCTGACCACATGTGGTCTTGTTGCTTTAATCATAACAAACATGGTTATAGCAGCAAGAGAAAAACATTAAGTCAAGAGTCAAATTGCCCAACTAAAGCAAACACTTCTCCCCATAATGGTGACATCAAATCAAACTATTACTTTCAAACAGACATCAACCTCCAAACCTGTTAATCCCAATAAAAACTTGTGTAAATGTATGACAGAAATAAAGTAAATCTGGTTTATAATAAGTGAAGCTGATAATGCAGTTTTTTTGTGATATTTGATGACGCTGAAGCTTGACATCAAACAGAGATTGGATTTTCACTTCCAAACTAAATTTTAACGAAACATCTAGTGTGGTGGGAAGCTTTAATTGAATGTTAGAGGATAATGTTCTAACATTGTTATCAGTAAACATTTATAGAATGTTTTTAAAGAATTTTATCCTACCTTTTAGCAGAACATTCTGGGAACTAAAATAAAACTTGCCGCTGAAAACATTCCCAGAACATTAAACATTCCTAGCTGGGTAGGCTAATAAAAGAAAGACTTACTCATGTAAATGTCTCCTTCTTCTGATCGAGGTAAATATAAGTCTTAATCCTCACAGTGCGCCTTCTTCCAGAAACAAACAGTAACCAAGATGAACTTGAAGAAATGTCTCGCTGCTTTGTTTGCGGTGATGTGGGCGTTTACCTCCCGCACTTTTCACGTGGCCAATTATAATATGAAAGCGAAAGTAGCTTGTGGGAGTGATCAAATTAAAAATAATTAGCTCCAACTGGATAGACTGGACATTGCGTTGGTTTCATATGGAATACTTTATCGCAGAATATTTGTTTTCGATAACACTTCATTTAAATACTGTAAATTTCAAACTTTCTCTAGATACATCTCTCATGTCTCTGTGTCGCGTATTCACTGAGTTTCAGTTCATTTTAATGACGCGTTTCTGAATGAAGATCACAGAGACCAACACGGCAGACAGGACACCCTGTTTGTTTTCTTTATTTTGCAAAAGCACAATGTTTTTGTTATTATGAGTGTATACAAATAAAAGTAGACACTTTACAGATTCGATTGATGTATTTGTCACGTTGAGTAATCGGAGATCTGGGTCCAAACGCGGGTAAGTATTTTTATTAACAAAAGAGAAAATAACAGAACAAAAGGCCAACACGGCACACACGACTAAACTAAAAACACAAAGCAAACAGAACAGAAAACACGGTCTTGAGCCAGGGTAAAACACAGAAACAAGATTACAAGACATCAGACTACAATACCAACAGAAAACAATGCAACCAGGACGAGTGGTGGGAAAGGGGAGACTAATATAGTGCTAGGTGATGGGAGACAGCTGTGTGATCAGAGAATGACAGGTGTGTGTGATGAGACAGGTGTGCACAATTGGTGGAGTGGGGTGCGGGAGAAAGGGAGACAGTGACCTCTGGTGGGGAATGGAAAACACACAGCCCAGAGTCATGACAGTACCCCCTCCTCAAGGAACGGCTACCAGACGTTCCACAAGGCCGAGAAAAAAAATCTGGAGGGAGGAGGAACGGGGGAAGGCGAATCAGGGGGAGGGATGGCGGGCCAGGCCCGTGCAGCGGAGTCACGTGAGCGGACCTCACCGCCAGAGGAACGCGAGCTGGCCTCGCCGCCAGAGGAACATCAGCGGACGCTGCCGCCTGAGGAACTTCAGCTGGCCTCGCTGCCAGAGGAGCGTCTGCGGCCGCCGCCGCCAGAGGAGCGTGAGCTGGCCTCGGCGCCAGAGGAACGTGAGCTGGCCTCGGCGCCAGAGGAACATGAGCTGGCCTCGGCGCCAGAGGAACGTGAGCTGGCCTCGGCGCCAGAGGAACATCAGCGGACACCGCCGCCAGAGGAACGCGAGCTGGCCTCGCTGCCAGAGGAACGTCAGCGGTCACCGCCGCGTCAGGAACAGAGAGAGCGGTCACCGCCGCGTCCGGAACAGAGAGAGCGGTCACCGCCGCGTCCGGAACAGAGAGAGCGGTCACCGCCGCGTCCGGAACAGAGAGAGCGGTCACCGCCGCGTCCGGAACAGAGAGAGCGGTCACAGCCGCGTCAGGAACAGAGAGAGCGGTCACCGCCGCGTCCGGAACAGAGAGAGCGGTCACCGCCGCGTCAGGAACAGAGAGAGCGGTCACCGCCGCGTCCGGAACAGAGAGAGCGGTCACCGCCGCGTCCGGAACAGAGAGAGCGGTCACCGGCGCGTCAGGAACAGAGAAAGCGGTCACCGGCGCGTCAGGAACAGAGAGAGCGGTCACCGGCGCGTCAGGAACAGAGAGAGCGGTCACCGCCGCGTCCGGAACAGAGAGAGCGGTCACCGCCGCGTCAGGAACAGAGAGAGCGGTCACCGCCGCGTCCGGAACAGAGAGAGCGGTCACCGCCGCGTCAGGAACAGAGAGTGCAGTCGTCTCTGCGTCAGGAACAGAGAGAGCGGTCACCGCCGCGTCAGGAACAGAGAGAGCGGTTGTCTCTGCATCAGGATCAGAGAGTGCAGTCGTCTCTGCGTCAGGAACAGAGAGAGCGGTCACCGCCGCGTCAGGAACAGAGAGAGCGGTTGTCTCTGCGTCAGGAACAGAGAGTGCAGTCGTCTCTGCGTCAGGAACAGAGAGAGCGGTCACCGCCGCGTCAGGAACAGAGAGAGCGGTTGTCTCTGTGTCAGGAACAGAGAGTGCAGTCGTCTCTGCGTCAGGAACAGAGAGAGCGGTCGTCTCCACCCCCACCGCAAAGCAGGGGCGCTTCCGCATAGCCTCTGCGATACGAGCATCCACCGCCAGGCAGGCGTGGATGTACTCAAACCGTGCGGCCGACGCCGCCTCGAAAGACATCCCCTCCGTCTTGGGAGCAGAGGGAATGGTCGCCGCCCCCAAGCGGGGGACTGTCGCCTCAAAAAAAAAATAAATTCTTCCCCGCTGGACCCATTTGTGCTGGTTGCATTCTGTCACGTTGAGTAATCGGAGATCTGGGTCCAAACGCGGGTAAGTATTTTTATTAACAAAAGAGAAAATAACAGAACAAAAGGCCAACACGGCACACACGACTAAACTAAAAACACAAAGCAAACAGAACAGAAAACACGGTCTTGAGCCAGGGTAAAACACAGAAACAAGATTACAAGACATCAGTCTACAATACCAACAGAAAACAATGCAACCAGGACGAGTGGTGGGAAAGGGGAGACTAATATAGTGCTAGGTGATGGGAGACAGCTGTGTGATCAGAGAATGACAGGTGTGTGTGATGAGACAGGTGTGCACAATTGGTGGAGTGGGGTGCGGGAGAAAGGGAGACAGTGACCTCTGGTGGGGAATGGAAAACACACAGCCCAGAGTCATGACAGTATTGCTCCTATCTGTAAGATCAGAAATGAGTAATTAAAGGTTCCTTTTGGAGTTATCAGAGAAACTGCCACAAACCACGCCGGCACGTTTGTCGACCCCAGAGGGTTAAGTTCAGCCTCACATAGAATCTGTGCCCACAGTACTCTATCCACCTTATTTTTCAACACGGAAGTGAGCTTAAGGGCGAAAGTTCCGATTCAATAGCCGCTATAGGAAATAACCAGAAGAATAACAACGTGAATTAAATAGTAAAACTGTTTGCACAGTTAGGGGCAGTCATGGCCTAATGGTTAGAGAGTCGAATTTGTAACCTAAAGGGTGTGGGTTCAAGTCTCGGTACCTGCAGAGATTGTAGGTGAGGGGAGTGAATGACCCACCCTTAAATACCATGACTGAGACCCTTGAACAAGGCACCAAACCCGGTCCCTGGTTGCTACAGCAAGACATTGCTGCCAACTGCTCTGGGTGTGTGTGTGTGCATTTGGATAGGTTAAATGCAAAGCACAAATTCTGAGTATGGGAGACCATCCGTTCCCTTTTAGGATAATACTTTAAAATAATATGGTAAGACACACCAATTTGCCATATCAAGCAGCAACACAAGCTGTTTTGTACCACTAAAAATAGCTGGACACTGATGAGACCAGAAGCCAGACCCATAAAAATGTACAAATGGCTGCACCACACCCATTCTTATGGGAAACATAAGGTGGATAGCTCATTTAAATTTGTAATAGAATTCTTACCGGAGTCTTTGTGTAGTCTGGAGATGTTTCTGTTTGCTGAACTGAATTTAGGGAATGTTGGACTCCTATGCCATAAGGAGTACTGGATTTGATTACAAACCCAAATAAGAATGCCCTCTTTCAATATATATAAATATAAATGTAAAATGTTCAGTCCCATTGTGTGTTCTTGGCCCTAAAAGTACATAGTTGACTTACAATTGGTTGGTTAATTAATATAATTACCACAAATCACTTTGAACGAGCTTGAGTATTAGTTGAGAACAGGCTGAAGGTGGATCAGTGGACCGTATCAAGAGTTCAGCATAACACTGGTCTGTATGTGAGTGTTGTACAAAAGAAGCCATTACTCAAAAACAGCCATGTGAAAGCATGTCTGGAGTCTGCCAATAAGCACGGTGGTGAAAAATCTGGACAGAGAGAAGGAGAGAGAAGAAAAGCCCATCAAACATCCAGCTGTATTTACGTATCCTGTGAGGTTGCATGTCTTGCATGTCTTGCATGTCTTGCATGCATGCTGCACTCTGTCACTTCTGAACCCTTTAATTAATGGTATAAAGCATCCTCTCGTCAGATCCAGATGAAGGAATAACTAAGACGTGGTGAATGATTAAGGGTGCGTTTACACTGGAGCTTTTGATCCAAGTCTGTTTGTTATCATGGTTAAGTTTGTTTTGGTTGGTATAAAAGCAGTCTTCAGAACTCAGATGCTAGTCACTCATGGTGGTAGTCAATTGATTACACTGATTATCCAAATGAATAAAGTGTAAAAACATCCTCTGTGTAAAGTCTTGAGTGGAGTGTTGACCACTCACCACGACAGGCTAATGTGTTCAGCCTGGAGGGTGGTCGCCCCATGTGTTACAATCTGTAAACCTCCTAAAGAGGAAACGGCTGTGTTTTCACTTGACCTGTATTTGAGCGTGCTTGTGCTTGTATGTGTAAAATAAGTACATTTGTCATGGTATTGCCTGTCCACTGGATTGAGGGTACCATATGGTTACACTTTGACTCAAAGGTCAAATGTGACACAGCTCTTTTTACTCCATGCTCATGAATCAGCTTAAATTGTCACTCGTAAAGGGGTTTTCGACCTTTTAAGGGTAGATGCAGATTTATGTACAACATTTAAAGTATCAAAAATTGTATCACTTGGTCTTTTGTCAACTAGATTGTTGGATAATGAAGTAAAGTTCACATCTAAACTAGAATACTAGATAATATAATATTAAGGTATCATTGTTACAGTGTAATTATACATGTAAGTACTGAGTAATATTAATTAACTACACTATATGGTTAGGGTTAGGATTAGGGTTTGGTTTAGGGTTACTTGCATGTAATTATGCATATTATTATAATAGTAAGTATACATGTAACGTGTAACAATGAAACCTTAAAATAAAGTGTTACCAATTTATAACATGTGCTTGTTGCTAGTTTTAGTAAATTGTGACATCTTTGTCCCACTAGCATCACTAAAACAAATGACTTTTCAAATGGCGTCTCCAAACACTTCTCCATGTACCACTGACTAAACCTATCAATGAATCACTTATAATTGTGTCTTCACATTAAGCTGCAACGAGAAAGGAAACCTCCTAAAGAGACAACAGTTGTGTACGACAACAAATACATTCATTAACTAAAAAAAAAAAAAAAAAAAACCTTAAAAAAATCATATGACTCCCTATACAGAAAATGCATTAGACGCTCTAGAGGCCCGATCAAAAGCATGGACATATATGGTTCTACATTCTATGTGTGAACATGAAGAATTTAGTATAGGTCATATGACAATCCAGAAACTCATTGAAGGGATCATTCATGTTAAAAATGTACTGAACCTGTCTATATAAACTACAATCATTTCATGCATTTTTAATGCATTCCTTGTCATTTCAGTGAGAATGTATTGCATTGTACTTGTGCAAAAAACACCTTTATTTTTTAATTTTACACTTTATTTTTGCATTAAGCACAATTTCAAGAACTTAAGTGAAATTGCATTGAAACTCAAAACTCTTGTGTTGTTCATGTGTTTGCAGAATGATGGGTGATGTTCAGCTTGTTACGGGGTCTCATGTCTCCAAGACGACTCTGACTCTGGGAAGAGGTTCCCCCAGCAAAGAGCCCCCCGTCTTTACTCTCCCACCACGTAATACCCGTGTCTGCCAAGGGGGTACCGCACGCCTTCAAGGGAAGGTGAGAGATATTCTTCATAGCCATCCTAGTCAGCCAGAAACTGATCCTCAGTAGTGTAATGAAGCAGACACTGTGTCTGCCAATGAATTTCATTCAGGACTCCCAACAATAATCTATTTTAGACTCTAGCACTATTCCAAAACACAGAGAGCTGCCTTGCTGTCTACTGCACATATAGACAGCTGGCAGTTGTGAACGGATGGCCCTGTTTTTCTAAGAGTTTACAAAAATATGTGACCCTTCTTTTGAAATGTCAAGCTTTCCTCCCTTGTCCTTAGCTGATAGCAGAGAAATATTAAATATTATGTAAGATTATATGATGAGTTTTTCTTTTGAAGATCCTTATCAGGCAAACATCTGTGTTTCATTATGCTCTGACAGTGGATTGAGGGCAGGAAGAGGTGCATTTGGACACTTCCTGGCGGTCTCTGACTGACACAGCAGGCAAATACAGGAGAAACTCCAGTAATATATGCTATAACTGTTAAAGCTGTGTGTGCTGTCTGAGGCCAGGGAGAAGGAGAGAGTCTGAGGGAGTAAACTTCAGAATTCAGGCACTTTTTGTGGTACATGAATAATATCTCAAATCATGCAGAAAGAGTGTTTCACACTTGAACTAGTTAACCCTGGTTCATTCTAATCCCCAGATTAATGGAATACTGGGTTATCTTGCATCACGTTTCTCACTAGCTGTTCATACTGTACTTTACCTTATAGAGTTAAAGAGATGTTCCTCAACCTTGGATAACATTCTGACTGGACAAATGCAGCATGTAACCCATTTGCGTAAAGGCTCAAGCTTTCTCATATTATACATTACAAACTGTACTATCAAATTTTTGCTAAATGGACTTTTCAGACTTCAAAGTCCCAGATATATTTCAAATGAAATCGAAGAGGGAAGAGGTGTGATGCCATTTAAAACAAAATCAAGCCAAAACAAAGACTGTTTTGGGAGTTCAAAATTTGCTCATATTTTATTTACATTTGAACAAAAAAGTGAGATGTCCAAAATTATTCATACCCTTCTCAATAATCAATAGAAAAGCCTTTATTGGCTATTACAGCAATCAAACGCTTCCTATAATTGCTGACCAGCTTTTTGCATGTCTCCACTGGTATTTTTTATGGGGTTCCATTTGTGCCAAAAATAAGTCGTCTGCTTTGTGCTTTGTACTATAGTTTTGTCTTTGTCTACAGTCATTGCCTACTTGTTCAGGTAAATCAGTAAATGTTTGCGTCTATGCTGTTCGTTGACGTCGTCTTAATCTGTCGTCCTTTAGTTTTTCTCTTTGTTGTTTTTGCTGTCGTCTTTATTGTTGTGTCGTCCTGTCATCTGAACTGTCGTCTAGTTCTGTCGTCCTGTCATCTGATCTCTCTATGGGGTTCCATTTGTGCCAAAAATAAGTCGTCTGCTTTGTGCTTTGTACTATAGTTTTGTCTTTGTCTACAGTCATTGCCTACTTGTTCAGGTAAATCAGTAAATGTTGGCGTCTATGCTGTTCGTTGACGTCGTCTTAATCTGTTGTCCTTTAGTTTTTCTCTTTGTTGTTTTTGCTGTCGTCTTTATTGTTGTGTCGTCCTGTCATCTGAACTGTCGTCTAGTTCTGTCGTCCTGTCATCTGATCTCTCCACTTAACTATCGTTCTGTCATCTGCTCTGTCGTCTGTTATGTCATCTGCTCTGTCATCATGTTCTGTCATCTGTTCTGTCGTCCTAATTGTCATCTGCTCTGTCGTCATGTTCTGTAGTCTGTTGTGTCATCTGCTCTGTCGTCATGTTCTGTCGTCTGTTGTGTCATCTGCTCTGTCGTCATGTTCTGTCGTCTGTTGTGTCATCTGCTCTGTCGTCATGTTCTGTCTTCTGTTGTGTCATCTGCTCTGTCGTCATGTTCTGTCGTCTGTTGTGTCATCTGTTCTGTCGTCCTAATTGTCATCTGCTCTGTCGTCCTTATTGTCATCTGCTCTGACGTCATGTTCTGTCGTCCGTACTGTCGCCTGTTCTGTCGCCTGTTCTGTCGTCCTAATTGTCATCTGCCCTGTCTTCATGTTCTGTCGTCTGTTGTGTCATCTGCTCTGACATCATGTTCTGTCGTCTTGTTCTTGTCCTCACTGTTCAATACTGTTATCAGGTAATTTTGTCATAGCTATCGTTTATGTTTGAAAACGAGTGTGATGTGTAGACACAACATACCTGCCCATAGCTGTCAAAATAAAAGTCTTCATCTGTCAGTTTACGGAGATATTCCTTTTTATCTAAATACATCTGTTTATCATTTGTTTCTTGTGGTAGTCTTAGTGGTAACTTTACTTTTTAGTGAGAAATGTGAATGGGTTATTTCAACAAAAAAAGGAACTTAGGATCAGAAGGAATTTTAACAAGTTTAAATTTATTGAACATCCTCCCAATAAACAGTTGTAATATAAATTTAGAGTTTTCATTTTATAATGGAAAAAGAATCTAAGAACATTACAGAATCAGTGCTCTCAGTAAAGGGTATCTTTACTGTCAAAAAAGTATAGTTTTACCAGTACATTTTTATGTCTCGCCATATGCCTAAATTGACGTCAGAGCAGATGACGATTAGGACGACAGAACAGATGACAGAACATGACGACAGAGCAGATGACACAACAGACGACAGAACAGGCGACAGTACGGATGACATAACATGACGACAGAGCAGAAGACAATAAGGATGACAGAACAGATGACATAACATGATGACAGAGCAGATGACATAACAGATGACAGAGCAGATGACAGAACGATAGTTAAGTGGAGAGATCAGATGACAGGACGACAGAACTAGACGACAGTTCAGATGACAGGACGACACAACAATAAAGACGACAGCAAAAACAACAAAGAGAAAAACTAAAGGACGACAGATTAAGACGACGTCAACGAACAGCATAGACGCCAACATTTACTGATTTACCTGAACAAGTAGGCAATGACTGTAGACAAAGACAAAACTACAGTACAAAGCACAAAGCAGACGACTTATTTTTGGCACAAATGGAACCCCATAATATACAGTAGTTCCCTTTCGGGAACTCTACACTGCGTCATCAAACTCTGGGGAATGCCATTGGCGAACCCGGCTCTGAATCAGTCTGCAACCAATAGGATGACGGGAGTGACGTCACCAACGTGATGACGTCATACGACCAGGAAGTATATAAGCATGTGCGTTTCAAACCGGCTTCAGCTTTTGTCATTCAGCGAAGCGCTCTATGTTGGTCTGTTTGTCTGGTTACTTGCATTGCTGTTTTTCTGTGCCAGTTTGCACAACTTTCTTTTGAGCAATGTCAAAAAGGGGAAAGAAATTTGTTATGGCGGTGCAGCAGTCACACAGACGGTGTGTTCCTCCTTGCCAGCGATTCATCGTTGGTGGGGATACACACAGTCTGTGTGTTCTCTGCATGGGAGCGGAGCATGCTCAGTCAGCCCTCGAGGGGGCTGGCTGTCCGCAGTGTGAGCGCCTTCCACTGCGGGTGCTCCGTTCCCGGAAGGCTCTCTTCGAGGAGGGAGCCTTCACCAGCGTTCCTCGCGGGTCTGGCCCCGCTTCCGCTGAGGCGGAGCGGCAGCTGCACTCGTGGGGTTCGCAGCTCGATCTGCTGGAGGGTATGGAGACGGGTGATCCCCTATCTCCTTCCTCACCCGGCGGATCGGTTGATCTCCTCTTGGATGCGGAAGCCCGCACTGCGGTTTCTTCCCCCCGAGAGGAGGTCTCAACACTACTCTTGTCTTCCTCCGAGGAGGTTGACGTAGAGAGTGTTGACCTCATCCAACCGCCAGTAAAATCCCCGCAGTTTGAGGAGCTCCTGGAGGTGGTGACTCGTGCGGTAGCCAGGCTCAACATCAGCTGGCCCGCCGAGCACAGTCAAAATGAGCCGCATGAAAGCAAACTAGATGAGCGCTTTCTGCGGACACACAAGCCACCTCCAGGAAGGAGCCTTCCGTTTTTCCCTGATCTCCACAGTGAGCTGTCGAGATCATGGGAAAAACCCTTCTCAGCCCGCGTCTTCACCCCTTCCTCCGGTTACTACGGTAACGTTGGGGGGGTAGAGGAGTGCGGCTATAAGATGATGCCCAGGGTTGAGCAGACGCTTGCGAGCTATCTGTCGCCCGCAGCGGCATCATCTTTGAAGGCTCCAACCTTGCCCACCAAGCCTTTAAAACTAACATCCAGCTTGCTGGGCAAGGGGTACGCGGCAGCAGGTCAGGCCGGTTCATGCTTGCACACAATGTCTGTGTTGCAGGCGTACCAGGCTGACCTGCTTAAAGACCTAGACGAAGGCAGGGAGGTCAATGTGTCTGAGTTGAGGCGAACAGCAGATCTAGCTCTCCGTGCCACCAAGGAGACCGCCCGCGCTGTTGGGCGGTCTATGGCAGCCCTGGTGGTCGCGGAGAGACACCTATGGTTGTCCCTGTCCGACATGAAGGAGAAGGACAGGGCCCTTCTGCTGGACGCCCCACTCAAGTCTCCTGGACTGTTTGGCGACTCGGTCGAGGCCGTCGTCAGCAGGTACCAGGAGGCCCGCAAACAAAGTGCGGCCTTCCAACAGTACCTCCCTCGCCGTGTCTATTCTGGGGCTGCCGGACGGGAGCAGCCCCAGCCGCGTACCAGCTCCTCACACCGCCAGACCCAAAAAGCTAGCGTGGCCGCTCGTGCCCCGCCAGATAGATCTAGGGGGCAGGGCAAGTCACGCTCCAAGTCGAGGGCCTCTAAGGCCAGGCCGGACCTGAGGGTCGTCCTGCAGTCAAAGAGGTCCTCGGCTAAACGGCCCTGACTTTTATGTCTCAGGGCCATTGAGGGCAGCCCCTCTCGGGGGAGAAGCGGGTCTTCCACATTTTATGGTACCCACTCTCCCTCGGGGCCCTCAGGAGACCAGTCAGCTAACCCTGCCAGTGTTTCAGGGCGCGGCAGTCTCCCGCAAACCTCTGCTGGGGTTTCCGCCCGATTTCGTAGCGGACTCAGCAAGTTTGTCACCCCTACGGGGGTCCTCAGAACAATTAGTTCAGGTGTCGCTTGCCAGTCAGCTGTTACAGGCCACCGAATTAGTTCCTCAAACTCTACCAGAGGCCAGTCTTGAGAGGCTGGTTCCCTTAGTACATTTTCTAGCAGCGTGGAAACTACTGCCAAATGTATCTTCATGGGTTCTCCGTACGATAGAGAAAGGTTATCAAATCCAGTTCGGCGCTCCTCCGCCTCAGTTCAGCGGAGTATTTCCTACCCTGGTAGGCCCAGAGCAGGTTCTGGTCATGGAACAAGAAGTAAATTCTCTTCTAAGGAAGGGAGCCATCGAGGTGGTCCCTCCTCAGCACAGAGAATCCGGGTTCTACAGCCGGTACTTCATTGTTCCCAAGAAGGATGGAGGGCTGAGGCCCATCTTAGATCTCAGGCTACTGAACCGCTCAGTTATGAAGCTGAAGTTCAGAATGCTTACTGTCAAGCAGGTCGTGTCTCAAATCAGGTCCGAGGACTGGTTTGTCACGATAGATCTCAAAGATGCATATTTTCATATCTCCATCCTTCCTCAGCACAGGAAGTTTCTCAGGTTCGCTTTCAGGGGCGAAGCTTACCAATATCGAGTTCTTCCTTTCGGCCTAGCACTCTCACCCCGCACTTTCACGAAGTGTGTGGATGCTGCGCTGGCTCCGTTGCGACTCCAGGGCATCCGCATACTCAACTACATAGACGACTGGCTTATCCTAGCCAGCTCAGAACAGTTAGCGGCTCAGCATCGAGATGTTGTTCTCGCTCATATGAAAAAGCTGGGGTTGAGGCTCAACGCCAAGAAAAGTGTGCTGTCTCCTCTACAGAGAACCACTTATCTAGGTGTGGCATGGGATTCGACCACGATGCAGGCACGAATGTCTCCTGCTCGGATCGAGTCGATCCTTACTGCAGTCAATGCGGTCAAGCTAGGCCTGTCACTCACTGTCAAACAGTTCCAAGTACTGTTAGGTCTCATGGCAGCTGCAGCCAACGTAATACCTTTTGGCCTGCTGCATATGAGGCCACTACAGTGGTGGCTCAAGACCAAGGGATTCTCCCCGAGGGGAAATCCATTCCGCAAGATCAAGGTCACGCGGCGTTGCCTTCGTGCCTTAGACATGTGGAAGAAACCTTGGTTCCTATCTCAGGGCCCGGTCTTGGGAGCTCCTTGTCGCCGCGTCACGCTAGAGACAGATGCATCCCTCACCGGGTGGGGAGCGGTCATGAGTGGCCGCTCGGCCTCCGGCCTATGGACCGGTCACCATCTCTTGTGGCACATCAATTGCCTAGAGATGTTAGCAGTGTTCAAGGCCTTGAGGCATTTCCTCCCAGACCTGAGAAACCGTCATGTGTTAGTTCGCACCGACAACACAGCGGTAGTATATTACATCAACCACCAAGGAGGTGTGCGTTCACGCCCCTTATTCAAGCTGGCGTACCATATCCTCCTGTGGTCCCAAGGGAAACTCCTCTCATTGAGTGCAGTTCATATCCCTGGGCATCTGAACATTGGAGCAGACATCCTGTCGAGGCAGGGGCCGAGGCCCGGGGAGTGGAAACTTCACCCCGAGGTGGTGAAGCAGATATGGAGAGTGTTTGGCCAAGCTCAAGTGGACCTCTTTGCGACTCAAGAGACTTCGCAATGTCCCCTTTGGTACTCTCTAACGCCTCCAGCTCCACTGGGGCTGGACGCTATGGTACAGACCTGGCCGAGGCTTCGTCTGTACGCTTTCCCCCCGATCGCTCTGCTCCCAGGAGTTCTAGAAAGAGTGCGCCGGTACGGAGTCAGTCTACTACTAGTAGCCCCGTACTGGCCGGCCCGAGTATGGTTCTCGGACATCATTTCCCTCCTCGACGGCTCTCCGTGGGAGATTCCGGTCAGGAAGGACCTTCTTTCTCAGGCTGGGGGCGCAATTTGCCACCCCCACCCAGAGAAGTGGAAACTATGGGTGTGGCCTCTGAGGGGGCACACCTCATAGACAGTGGTCTCCCAGCCGAGGTTGTGGAGACCATCCTTCACTCTAGAGCTCCCTCTACAAGGAAACTTTATGGCCTTAAGTGGAAGGTTTTCACTTCATGGTGTGAAGAGCGACACGCAGACCCAGTCCACTGCCCGGTTGGTACAGTGCTGGAGTTTTTGCAGTCTCGCCTCTCCATAGGGCTAGCCCACTCCACCCTGAAGGTTTACGTGGCGGCATTATCGGCCTTCCACACCCCTCTCGGTGGCATGTCAGTGGGCAAGAACCCCTTGGTCATACGTTTCCTTCGTGGTGCACTCAGGATAAGGCCTCGGGTGGTACCCAGAACTCCTTCTTGGGATCTCGCTGTGGTCCTTGAAGCCCTCTCTCGGCCTCCATTCGAGGCCATTGAGGAGATTTCAGATCGCTTCCTTACAATTAAGACGGCGCTGCTGTTGGCTCTTACTTCTCTGAGGAGAGTAGGAGACCTTCAGGCCCTCTCAGTGGCCCCTTCATATATCGACTTTGCGCCCGGTTTGGCCAAAGCGTTCCTCTACCCTAGACCAGGGTACGTACCGAAGGTTCCAACAGCAGTACCACAGCCAGTCACCCTACAGGCCTTTTATCCTCCTCCATTCGTGGAGAACGACCATCGGAAGTATAACTGCATGTGTCCAGTGCGAGCACTGGACACATACGTCCACAGAGCTGCCCTGTGGCGAAAGTCAGAGCAATTGCTAGTTTGTTACGGTCCCCCTAAGAGGGGGCTCCCGGCAACTAAGCATACTATCAGTAGATGGATTGTAGATGCAATAACTACTGCTTATGAGTCCTCTGGCCTCCCATCACCGATGGGCGTCAAGGCTCACTCAACTCGAGGCATGGCTGCCTCCAAAGCTCTGCTAGCAGGTGTCCCCATTCAGGACATCTGCAGTGCGGCGGGCTGGTCCACCCCTTTGACCCTTGTAAAGTTCTATGAACTAGACCTAAGAGCTACGAGCTCGGCTGTCCTGAGCTGACAGCGAAGGCGCTATCCCTCGTGAGCCCGAGGGCCGAGGTAGATGTTCCCTCTTGCGCTGGGTGCTCCCCAGGCAGAGATGTAATTCCACTCGCGTCCTGGCAGTTTTTCAGGCGGAGTCAATTTAGTGTTCTGGCCAGAGTTTCCAGACACTTCTCGGGTCCCTGTTGTCCAGGTGCGCCCCGACAAAGGGATTACCCTTCCTCGTGTGCCTGAGGGCCGAGGATGCTTCTTAGTCTGGCTGGTCACCAGACGGAGGCCTATCACCTCGGGGCCTGAGGGCCGAGGTGGATAACTCTCCCTCTTTGCTGGGTGCTCCCCAGGCAGAGATGTTATTCCGCTTGCGTCCTGGCAAATTTCCCAGGCGAAGCAACCGAGCGTCCTGGCATACTCCCCAGGCGCTACCTGTCCCTCTACGTCTGGCTGGTCCCCAGACTGAGGTAGACACTCTCCTCGTGAGCCCGAGGGCCGAGGCAGATCATATCCCTCTTCGCTGGTACTCCCAGGCAGAGATGTAATCCCACTTGCGTCCTGGCAGTTTTCCAGGCGGAGCTAATTCAGTCCCTCTCGTGCTGGCTGTTCCCCAGACAGAGTTTGGACTACTTTCCTCAAGCGCCTGAGGGCCGAGGTTCTTGCTATGATTCCTCTTGCGCTGGGCACTCCCCAGGCAGAGATGTAATTCTACTCGCGTCCTGGCTGTTTCCAGGCGGAGCTATTTCCCGTGCTCTGGCCAGAGTTTCCAGGCACTAATTGCATCCCTCTTGATCCGGGTGCGCCCCGACAAAGGATTGCCCTCTCCTTGTGTGCCCGAGGGCCAAGGAGGACCCCTCTCTGGCTGGTGACCAGACTAGGGTGTATGACCTAACCTCGTGGGCTCAAGAGCCGAGGTTTACTCTATCCCTCTTCGCTGGGTACGTCCCAGGCAGAGATGTAATCCCGCTTGCGTCCTGGCACTCTTCCCAGGCGAAGCAACCTAGCATTCTGGCATACTCCCCAGACGCTACCTGTCCCTCTACGTCTGGCTGGTCCCCAGACTGAGGTAGACACCTTTCTCGTGAGCCCGAGGGCCGAGGCGGATCATATCCCTCTTCGCTGGGTACTCCCAGGCAGAGATGTAATCCCGCTCGCGTCCTGGCAGTTTTCCAGGCGGAGCTAATTTAGTCCCTCTCGTGCTGGCTGTTTCCCAGACAGAGTTTGGACTACTCTCCTCGAGTGCCTGAGGGCCGAGGTACTTGTTATGTTCCCTCTCGCGCTGGGTGCTCCCCAGGCAGAGATGTCATCCCACTCACGTCCTGGCAGTTTTCCAGGCGGAGTTCTTCTGGTCCCTCTTTTGCTGGTGTCCCCAGACAGAGCGACCACTTTCCTCGCGAGCCCGAGGGCCGAGGTATATGCCACTTCCCTCTCGCTCCGGCACTATTCCCGGACGGAGGTGTAATACTTCTCCTGTCCTGGCAGTTTCCCAGGCGGAGAACCGTCAGTGCTCCTGCAGGTAAGTATCTACGAGCACTGCCCTCTGATTCCGGGCTGGTCCCCCGGACAGAGGTGTACTGCCTCTCTTGCCCTGGTAACCCCAGGCAGAGAGCTTTTCCTGGCTTGATCCACCAGAAGCAGCGCCCCCCTTTTTTCTTCCCAGACAACACCACTGGGTAGGAATTTGGAATTCTGGAGACGTGGGCATATCGTTCCCCAGAGCGTTGATGACGCAGTGTAGAGTTCCCGAAAGGGAACGTCTCAGGTTACGTATGTAACCCTGGTTCCCTGAGGGAACGAGACACTGCGTCATGGGCCATAATTCCCGCATTCCTACCGCGCATCGCTTCATTCCTGGAAGCTGAAGCCGGTTTGAAACGCACATGCTTATATGCTTCCTGGTCGTATGACGTCATCACGTTGGTGACGTCACTCCCGTCATCCTATTGGTTGCAGACTGATTCAGAGCCGGTGTAGTATTTCAGCGAGAATCAGACAATTTAAGAGAGTCTATTAGAAGTTAGAACACTTCTACAGACGTACATTCCAAGAGGCCCATCATAAATCTGACGTTTCATAGCTGGCGCCAGAACGCCAGCCTGAAGCAGACCGAAACTAACCAAGAACTTGCAAAATTAACACAAAGACACTTCTTCATAATCAAATCCTTCGAATAAGGAGATTGTCAAATTTGGAGCAAGTAACCAAGATTAATGGTCAAAGAGATGCACATTTTGAACATCACATGATTAAAGTCATTAGCGATATGGTTGGTTTTCCCCCACACACAGGACACAACGGAAATTCCTTCCCTAAACTTTTGACCTCCCAGCTTAGAGAACAGACCCTCACAGAAGGGCACAGAAAACTGTCTATTGATGTACATATGCACCCAAAATTATGCTTAAAGGACTCATGAGCAACTCATCATTTCTCTGCATAATTTCCTATTCATATATGTAACCCATACATTTGTCTATTATGTTTTAATCACTCATTGTGTATGTCCCTTTTGATTACTCTTGAATAGTTTAATGGTTTATATTGATGTTTGATATGTCCGAGTTGGAAATCGCATTCTCAAAATGTTCCTGTAATTCAATTCTTTGCGAAATGTATTATAGTCTTGTTATAGAAATCATGTCCAAATTTATCTCTGCAAAGAGCGGGAATTTGGGATCACGGGACTAATAAGATAACATTGGGATTTGTGGTTTGGAAGGTGAAACCAGCAGCCCACCGGAGTTCAGCCAATGTTCTAATTGGTCAAGACATCATTTTGGGAGGTGTCCAAAGGCTGAGTTTAAAAACTCAAGGACACCCTCAAATCTCTCTCTTCTCTTGCAACTTTTCTCACTCCTTACAACGCTCTTCACGTGCTTCGCGCCGCCGCGTCTCGACGCCGCCTGGCCTGCATGCCAGCCTCCTCACCTCAAGGAAACATGAGGAGATCACCACACCTCTATCTTTTACTTTAATCTTTTTTTATTTCTTTCCGTTGAGAGTTTCGTGTCTAGTTAAGTTTGTGCAAGCCGCGACCGACTTAAACGTCTTCGTTGACCCGAACTTTATCAGCGCACGCTCAACTCTCATATCCAGCCAACGCCCAAGAAGACATCACATTGACCGACCACCAACCAATCAGCAACCTCGGGAAAGCCCCCTTTTTGAAGCGACGCAACCAAAGGAATTCCCAAAGGCAACGCGCAAGTAACCTCCAGAATCGTACTGAACTGGTGCATTTTGATATAAAGTTTAATAACCTCTTTGAGAGACTCAATACGAGGGTTAATTAAGTGATTGATGGTTGTTCAGGTCTAAGCAAATGCACATTGCTATAACTTGGGACTTCATATTTTCATTCCTTTAAACTCATTCTTTCCTCACTTTCTCTTTCTGCAACCTGTGTGAATGCGTGTGTTTTATGTTGGTTTAGTTTGTATGTGTTAGGTTTATCCATTAAAATCATATTTTTATTAGAAAAGATAAGTATCTTGTGTTTCGTGCTTACAAGTTACTGCCTTAAACTGCTGATTTTGCTACTGTGCTAATATATAGTGTTTTCACTATATTCTGGATAGCAATATCCATTGCAGAGCGTCTGTTAGACGGCTGCTGAATGAATCGCGGGTCGACTCAAACAGCCGTAAAACAGCGATTCTGTTCAAATTCCCTGAATCATATTCGATTCCCTTTGAGCTAAATTATTATGTAATTAATCCCTATTACAATCTTACACCGGGTTCGCCAATGGCATTCCCAGAGCGTTGATGACGCAGTGTCTCGTTCCCTCAGGGAACCAGGGTTACATACGTAACCTGAGACGGTTTCTTTGAGGTGCAGAGCAGGGGCTCGTTCTTCG
>NC_133368.1:17931124-17981674 GCF_049309525.1 Garra rufa
AGTATTGTAGTAATTTAATATTTGCTTTGTTATTGCCAACAATCTCTATTAGTCCATTAAACTTCCTCCGAAGCTTGTCCGAAATCAATTTAGGGAGGTACTTTCGGATGCAAACACTGTAAAATCATTGCCTGTTAGGCAACAAGTCAGATGTCTAAGATTTCAAATGCAGTCTTGGTTTACAACAAACATCCAGGGGTGCATTTCCCGAAAGCAACTATGGTTGCAAGTTCCTAGTTACAAATAGTTTTAGTGGAACTTATGTTAGTTAGCTAATGATGCTTTTGGGGAAATGCACCCCAGGCTGGTGTGTTGTAGCAAGTTGGAGCTAAAGTCTGGAAGACTTTGGCTCTTCAGGAGCTGAATTGGGCAACCTAGTACTATGTCCAACAATCCATGGTAGTAATAAATTACTATAAACAGGGGTGCACATAAGTGGTCCACAGGTCCGCATGCGCAATCAAAATAATTCTAGGTTATTCGCTGCCGTTTTCAAAGCACAATGCAAAAATGTGACATTTAATTCACTGACGCTCTTTACTTACTCTTTAATCGGAATATATTGCATATACTTACTTGCTGGCAACCCACCAAAATAAAAGTTTGCTAATTTAGGTTTAAAATTTCACATAAAAAAAAGTAAATATTATTATTTTATTTTTAGGTTTACTATAAAATAATAGTATTTTTATTAATACTCCCTTTTTATTTTAAAACATTTAATAGTATTACCACACTTTATTATTTTGTTTATTATTTTATTTAAAATAAATAAATAAATAAATAAAGTTCAATGATGTTATTATCACTATAAAGGAGTAGTTCACTTTCAGAACAAACATTTAAAGATAATGTACTCATCCCCTTGTCATCCAAGATGTTCATGTCTTTCTTACTTCAGTCGTAAAGAAATTATGTTTTTTGAGGAAAACATTTCAGGATTTATCTCCATATAATGGACTTCTATGGTGCCCCTGAGCTTGAATGTCCAAAATCCAGTTTAAATGCAGCTTCAAAGGGCTGTAAATGATCCCAGCCGAGGAAGAAGGGTATTATCTAGCAAAACGATCGTTATTTTCTAAAAACTTTTACAACTTATATACTTATAAACTTACAACTTATAAACTCAAATCGTCTTGCTTAGCTCTGTGTATTCCAGTTCATGACAGTTCATTTTCTCCTCCAACTTCAAAATTGTCCTACATCGCTGCAGAAGTACACTCAAAAAAATGATTCTTTAAACTAACTCAATTCAATTATGGACAGTGGTTCCAAACAACCAAATAGTTTTTTTATTAACATATAAGGATTTTTTCAATCTATTCAAAATTATTCGGTTAAGACAACACAATTGAATTAGGAAAATCAATGTGAAATAGTAATGTCCAACCAAATCAATGTAATCAATGTCCTTTAACTTAAAACCATTAAGTTTAGTCAGCTTGTTTTGGTTTACTAAAAAATATGCCAAACAGCTCATTTATGGGAGTCATGGATGAGTTCTGATTGGCTACAACATGGTTTTTTGGTGGTCACCGTTGACAAAACTGACAGATCTTTTGTTCACAGTTCTATTGACATCTGTAAGGAAAACCTAAGTCAAGTACTTAAGTCACTACATGATGATAGCTATTTAAGTACAGTCAATGCTATTTGATGACTTTTGTTCTTGGCTGTCTGGCTGATATAACTCAGTAAAAGCAGCCAAACAAAATCTAACATTGAAGATTTAAGGGTCAAGAGCCCAACTAATGCAAACATTGACCACTAGGGGTGAGCGGGGCACAACCTAAAGCGGGGTTAGTTGTAACACACGTGGTTTAAATATTTCCACACACGCTAGCATAACTAAATTTACGGTATTTACTAGTTGCCATAGCAACACTATGCAGAGAAAAAAGAGCGCCAAAATTCAAAAGCCTTTTCAAGATATCGCTGAATATTTATTTTACCATAGTAAAAGTACATTTCTGGCTGAAGTAAACTTTTCATTTCAGTTTTTAGTATTCATTTAAAATTAGACAAAACTGCTCTTATTTTAATCTTAAATTTGCTATTTATCAGTTTAGATAGTTTATTAATGCTTGGCAAACCAGCAAAAGACACTAATCTGTATTAATCTCCGGTCGCGCAGATGGGAAAGTTGTAACACTGTGTTACAATGTGCCCCGCTGTTATTAAACTATGCTATTCTATGACATTAGCGGTGCAATTTACACTATTTACTTCTAAGGATTTTGACAAGAAACCACAAGAAACAGGTGAATAAAGGCTGACAATCAATGTTTAATGTTCAGATGTTATTATTTCAAGAAATGTAAAGCATTTTGGCTGGTTTATGTGTGTCGTGTTCTATGAGAGCTGTGTGTGGAGGGAGGAGTGTGTTTTTCTGAATGTCTAAATGTGTTTCATTTATTTGTCCACCTTGTTTTGAACTACAGTACAGCTGTGTGTTGCGATCAGGGCCATTCAAAGCATTGTTGCAATGTGTTCATTTTCAAACTCCAAAATTAGATCATTTTTATTTTTTTAAAAAACTTCATTACTTCATTTGAAAAAGTTAACTCATGTATTTTACTGACAAAATATTTTAGTTTGTTGTGTATATTTTTTTCATTCGATCAGATAACATTTTAAGCTGTCATATGGTCGTGTTACAACGTGCCCCTCAGATGTTACAATGTACCCCACCTACGGGGCATGTTGTCACGTTTCACTTCCTTTCTTTTGAGGCAAATAACGAAAAACGTATACACTGTAAATATGAAAACAAAGCGATATATTTGTACTAGACAAGTGTGAAAATAACGTGGATAAAAAAATTGTACTCTGAACCCCACGTGGATTTACATAAACCGTGAAATTCAAAAAGTGTTAGGTTATGCCCCGCTCTCCCCTATATGGTTGCTTATTTTTTTTCCTCTTTTGGTGATTCTGCTTATTAACATCAGGTGTCTGTACTAATGATCAATCATGACGTGTCTTCATCAAATACTTTAGAAATTGTCACATCCCGTTTTGAATGGTGAAATTAAACCCTTTGCGTTACTTTAACAATTCATAATTAAGTAAAGTGGATAATTAAACAGCTTAAGTTATTTAAGCACAATACAATAGTGTTTTGGCGGACAACAATATATATATATATATATATATATATATATATATGTTGTTTTAAAATAAAATATTTAAATAAAACCAACAATGGCACAAAACGTCTCAGGTTACGTATGTAACCCTGGTTCCCTGAGGGAACGAGACACTGCGTCATCAACGCTCTGGGGAATGCCATTGGCGAACCCGGCTCTGAATCAGTCTGCAACCAATAGGATGACGGGAGTGACGTCACCAACGTGATGACGTCATACGACCAGGAAGTATATAAGCATGTGCGTTTCAAACCGGCTTCAGCTTCCAGGAATGAAGCGATGCGCGGTAGGAATGCGGGAATTATGGCCCATGACGCAGTGTCTCGTTCCCTCAGGGAACCAGGGTTACATACGTAACCTGAGACGTTCCCTTTCGGGAACTCTACACTGCGTCATCAACGCTCTGGGGAACGATATGCCCACGTCTCCAGAATTCCAAATTCCTACCCAGTGGTGTTTGTCTGGGAAGAAAAAAGGGAAGCGCTGCTTCTGGTGGATCAAGCCAGGAAAAGCTCTCTGCCTGGGGGTTACCAGGGCAAGAGAGGCAGTACACCTCTGTCCGGGGGACCAGCCCGGAACCAGAGGGCAGTGCTCGTTGATACTTACCTGCAGGAGCACCGACGGTTCTCCGCCTGGGAAACTGCCAGGACAGGAGAAGTATTACACCTCCGTCCGGGAATAGTGCCGGAGCGAGAGGGAAGTGGCATATACCTCGGCCCTCGGGCTCGCGAGGAAAGTGGTCGCTCTGTCTGGGGACACCAGCAAAAGAGGGACCAGAAGAACTCCGCCTGGAAAACTGCCAGGACGTGAGTGGGATGACATCTCTGCCTGGGGAGCACCCAGCGCGAGAGGGAACATAATAAGTACCTCGGCCCTCAGGCACTCGAGGAGAGTAGTCCAAACTCTGTCTGGGGAACAGCCAGCACAAGAGGGACTAAATTAGCTCCGCCTGGAAAACTGCCAGGACGCGAGCGGGATTACATCTCTGCCTGGGAGTACCCAGCGAAGAGGGATATGATCCGCCTCGGCCCTCGGGCTCACGAGGAAAGTGTCTACCTCCGTCTGGGGACCAGCCAGACGTAGAGGGACAGGTAGCATCTGGGGAGTATGCCAGAACGCTAGGTTGCTTTGCCTGGGAAGAGTGCCAGGACGCAAGCGGGATTACATCTCTGCCTGGGACGTACCCAGCGAAGAGGGATTGAGTAAACCTCGGCTCTTGAGCCCACGAGGTTAGGTCATACACCCTAGTCTGGTCACCAGCCAGAGAGGGGTCCTCCTTGGCCCTCGGGCACACAAGGAGAGGGCAATCCTTTGTCGGGGCGCACCCGGATCAAGAGGGATGCAATTAGTGCCTGGAAACTCTGGCCAGAGCACGGGAAATAGCTCCGCCTGGAAACAGCCAGGACGCGAGTAGAATTACATCTCTGCCTGGGGAGTGCCCAGCGCAAGAGGAACCATAGCAAGAACCTCTGCCCTCAGGCGCTCGAGGAAGGTAGTCCAAACTCTGTCTGGGGAACAGCCAGCACGAGAGGGACTGAATTAGCTCCGCCTGGAAGACTGCCAGGACGCGAGTGGGATTACATCTCTGCCTGGGAGTACCCAGCGAAGAGGGATATGATCTGCCTCGGCCCTCGGGCTCACGAGGAGAGTGTCTACCTCAGTCTGGGGACCAGCCAGACGTAGAGGGACAGGTAGCACCTGGGGAGTATGCCAGGACGCTTGGTTGCTTCGCCTGGGAAATTGCCAGGACGCAAGCGGAATAACATCTCTGCCTGGGGAGCAACCAGCGAAGAGGGAGAGTTATCCACCTCGGCCCTCAGGCCCCGAGGTGATAGGCCTCTGTCTGGTGACCAGCCAGACTAAGAAGCATCCTCGGCCCTCAGGCACACGAGGAAGGGTAATCCCTTTGTCGGGGCGCACCCGGACAACAGGGACCCGAGAAGTGTCTGGAAACTCTGGCCAGAACACTAAATTGACTCCGCCTGGAAAACTGCCAGGACACGAGTGGAATTACATCTCTGCCTGGGGAGCACCCAGCGCAAGAGGGAACATCTACCTCGGCCCTCGGGCTCACGAGGGATAGCGCCTTCGCTGTCAGCTCAGGACAGCCGAGCTCGTAGCTCTTAGGTCTAGTTCATAGAACTTTACAAAGGTCAAAGGGGTGGACCAACCCGCCGCACTGCAGATGTCCTGAATGGGGACACCTGCTAGCAGAGCTTTGGAGGCAGCCATGCCTCGAGTTGAGTGAGCCTTGATGGCCAGAGGACTCATAAGCAGTAGTTATTGCATCTACAATCCATCTACTGATAGTATGCTTAGTTGCCGGGAGCCCCCTCTTAGGGGGACCGTAACAAACTAGCAATTGCTCTGACTTTCGCCACAGGGCAGCTCTGTGGACGTATGTGTCCAGTGCTCGCAGGCCTTTTATCCTCTCGCACTGGACACATGCAGTTATACTTCCGATGGTCGTTCTCCACGAATGAAGGAGGATGAAAGGCCTGTAGGGTGACTGGCTGTGGTACTGCTGTTGGAACCTTCGGTACGTACCCTGGTCTAGGGTAGAGGAACGCTTTGGCCAAACCGGGCGCAAAGTCGATATATGAAGGGGCCACTGAGAGGGCCTGAAGGTCTCCTACTCTCCTCAGAGAAGTAAGAGCCAACAGCAACGCCGTCTTAATTGTAAGGAAGCAATCTGAAATCTCCTCAATGGGCTCGAATGGAGGCCGAGAGAGGGCTTCAAGGACCACAGCGAGATCCCAAGAAGGAGTTCTGGGTACCACCCGAGGCCTTATCCTGAGTGCACCACGAAGGAAACGTATGACCAAGGGGTTCTTGCCCACTGACATGCCACCGAGAGGGGTGTGGAAGGCCGATAATGCCGCCACGTAAACCTTCAGGGTGGAGTGGGCTAGCCCTATGGAGAGGCGAGACTGCAAAAACTCCAGCACTGTACCAACCTGGCAGTGGACTGGGTCTGCGTGTCGCTCTTCACACCATGAAGTGAAAACCTTCCACTTAAGGCCATAAAGTTTCCTTGTAGAGGGAGCTCTAGAGTGAAGGATGGTCTCCACAACCTCGGCTGGGAGACCACTGTCTATGAGGTGTGCCCCCTCAGAGGCCACACCCATAGTTTCCACTTCTCTGGGTGGGGGTGGCAAATTGCGCCCCCAGCCTGAGAAAGAAGGTCCTTCCTGACCGGAATCTCCCACGGAGAGCCGTCGAGGAGGGAAATGATGTCCGAGAACCATACTCGGGCCGGCCAGTACGGGGCTACTAGTAGTAGACTGACTCCGTACCGGCGCACTCTTTCTAGAACTCCTGGGAGCAGAGCGATCGGGGGGAAAGCGTACAGACGAAGCCTCGGCCAGGTCTGTACCATAGCGTCCAGCCCCAGTGGAGCTGGAGGCGTTAGAGAGTACCAAAGGGGACATTGCGAAGTCTCTTGAGTCGCAAAGAGGTCCACTTGAGCTTGGCCAAACACTCTCCATATCTGCTTCACCACCTCGGGGTGAAGTTTCCACTCCCCGGGCCTCGGCCCCTGCCTCGACAGGATGTCTGCTCCAATGTTCAGATGCCCAGGGATATGAACTGCACTCAATGAGAGGAGTTTCCCTTGGGACCACAGGAGGATATGGTACGCCAGCTTGAATAAGGGGCGTGAACGCACACCTCCTTGGTGGTTGATGTAATATACTACCGCTGTGTTGTCGGTGCGAACTAACACATGACGGTTTCTCAGGTCTGGGAGGAAATGCCTCAAGGCCTTGAACACTGCTAACATCTCTAGGCAATTGATGTGCCACAAGAGATGGTGACCGGTCCATAGGCCGGAGGCCGAGCGGCCACTCATGACCGCTCCCCACCCGGTGAGGGATGCATCTGTCTCTAGCGTGACGCGGCGACAAGGAGCTCCCAAGACCGGGCCCTGAGATAGGAACCAAGGTTTCTTCCACATGTCTAAGGCACGAAGGCAACGCCGCGTGACCTTGATCTTGCGGAATGGATTTCCCCTCGGGGAGAATCCCTTGGTCTTGAGCCACCACTGTAGTGGCCTCATATGCAGCAGGCCAAAAGGTATTACGTTGGCTGCAGCTGCCATGAGACCTAACAGTACTTGGAACTGTTTGACAGTGAGTGACAGGCCTAGCTTGACCGCATTGACTGCAGTAAGGATCGACTCGATCCGAGCAGGAGACATTCGTGCCTGCATCGTGGTCGAATCCCATGCCACACCTAGATAAGTGGTTCTCTGTAGAGGAGACAGCACACTTTTCTTGGCGTTGAGCCTCAACCCCAGCTTTTTCATATGAGCGAGAACAACATCTCGATGCTGAGCCGCTAACTGTTCTGAGCTGGCTAGGATAAGCCAGTCGTCTATGTAGTTGAGTATGCGGATGCCCTGGAGTCGCAACGGAGCCAGCGCAGCATCCACACACTTCGTGAAAGTGCGGGGTGAGAGTGCTAGGCCGAAAGGAAGAACTCGATATTGGTAAGCTTCGCCCCTGAAAGCGAACCTGAGAAACTTCCTGTGCTGAGGAAGGATGGAGATATGAAAATATGCATCTTTGAGATCTATCGTGACAAACCAGTCCTCGGACCTGATTTGAGACACGACCTGCTTGACAGTAAGCATTCTGAACTTCAGCTTCATAACTGAGCGGTTCAGTAGCCTGAGATCTAAGATGGGCCTCAGCCCTCCATCCTTCTTGGGAACAATGAAGTACCGGCTGTAGAACCCGGATTCTCTGTGCTGAGGAGGGACCACCTCGATGGCTCCCTTCCTTAGAAGAGAATTTACTTCTTGTTCCATGACCAGAACCTGCTCTGGGCCTACCAGGGTAGGAAATACTCCGCTGAACTGAGGCGGAGGAGCGCCGAACTGGATTTGATAACCTTTCTCTACCGTGCGGAGAACCCATGAAGATACATTTGGCAGTAGTTTCCACGCTGCTAGAAAATGTACTAAGGGAACCAGCCTCTCGAGACTGGCCTCTGGTAGAGTTTGAGGAACTAATTCGGTGGCCTGTAACAGCTGACTGGCAAGCGACACCTGAACTAATTGCTCTGAGGACCCCCGTAGGGGTGACAAACTTGCTGAGTCCGCTACGAAATCGGGCGGAAACCCCAGCAGAGGTTTGCGGGAGACTGCCGCGCCCTGAAACACTGGCAGGGTTAGCTGACTGGTCTCCTGAGGGCCCCGAGGGAGAGTGGGTACCATAAAATGTGGAAGACCCGCTTCTCCCCCGAGAGGGGCTGCCCTCAATGGCCCTGAGACATAAAAGTCAGGGCCGTTTAGCCGAGGACCTCTTTGACTGCAGGACGACCCTCAGGTCCGGCCTGGCCTTAGAGGCCCTCGACTTGGAGCGTGACTTGCCCTGCCCCCTAGATCTATCTGGCGGGGCACGAGCGGCCACGCTAGCTTTTTGGGTCTGGCGGTGTGAGTTGAGCCTGGCTACCGCACGAGTCACCACCTCCAGGAGCTCCTCAAACTGCGGGGATTTTACTGGCGGTTGGATGAGGTCAACACTCTCTACGTCAACCTCCTCGGAGGAAGACAAGAGTAGTGTTGAGACCTCCTCTCGGGGGGAAGAAACCGCAGTGCGGGCTTCCGCATCCAAGAGGAGATCAACCGATCCGCCGGGTGAGGAAGGAGATAGGGGATCACCCGTCTCCATACCCTCCAGCAGATCGAGCTGCGAACCCCACGAGTGCAGCTGCCGCTCCGCCTCAGCGGAAGCGGGGCCAGACCCGCGAGGAACGCTGGTGAAGGCTCCCTCCTCGAAGAGAGCCTTCCGGGAACGGAGCACCCGCAGTGGAAGGCGCTCACACTGCGGACAGCCAGCCCCCTCGAGGGCTGACTGAGCATGCTCCGCTCCCATGCAGAGAACACACAGACTGTGTGTATCCCCACCAACGATGAATCGCTGGCAAGGAGGAACACACCGTCTGTGTGACTGCTGCACCGCCATAACAAATTTCTTTCCCCTTTTTGACATTGCTCAAAAGAAAGTTGTGCAAACTGGCACAGAAAAACAGCAATGCAAGTAACCAGACAAACAGACCAACATAGAGCGCTTCGCTGAATGACAAAAGCTGAAGCCGGTTTGAAATGCACATGCTTATATACTTCCTGGTCGTATGACGTCATCACGTTGGTGACGTCACTCCCGTCATCCTATTGGTTGCAGACTGATTCAGAGCCGGGTTCGCCAATGGCGTTCCCCAGAGCGTTGATGACGCAGTGTAGAGTTCCCGAAAGGGAACCATTTTCTTGAGTGTACCAACCCAGTGTTTACAAAGTAAATGAGCAAATAAGATCAAACACCCGTTACAAAAAAAGGTAAAACAGCGATATAGGATGTTGATTTTGAAGTTAGAGGAGAAAATGAGATGCGAGTTTTTCGACATACCCTAACTGTAATGAGCCGGAATACACAGAGAACACACAGAGCTAGACAAGACGAGCATTTGAGGTTAAAAAGTATATAAATTGTAATATTTTTAGGAAAATAACCAATTGTTTTGCTAGATAAGACCCTTCTTTCCTTGGCTGTCATCGTTTAGAAGCTGCATTTCAAAAGTTCAAACTCGGGGGCACCATAGAAGTCCATTATATGGAGAGAAATCCTGAAATGTTTTCCTCAAACAACATAATTTCCTTATGACTAAAAACAGAAAGACATGAACATACTCATGGTCACACTATGTGTAGTGTGAGGACCAGCACAAATCTCCAGGTACTCTTATGAGAACTACACTCTTAAAAATAAAGGTGCTTCACGAAAAGAGAAGAACCTTTTTTGTTTAAATGGTTCCATAAAGAACCTTTAACATTTAAAGAGCCTTTCTGTTTCAAAAAAGGTTCTTTGTAGTGAAAGAAGGTTCTTCAGATAATAAAAATGTAAAAAAGAGATGGTTCTTTAAAGATCCTTCTATAGCATCACTGTAAAGAACCTTTCGAAGCACCTTTATTTTTTAGAGTGTAGGCTAAAAATCTTATGTGCACCCCTGACTATAACCATATAACTATAAGACTATAAGAGAGGTGCTGCAATTGGTATGAAGTATCTTTTATTCACACACACACACACACACACACACACACACACACACACACACATGTTGGGTTTACATGTTTTATGGGGACATTCCATTGGCATAATGGTTTTTATACTGTACAAACCGTACTTTCTATCGCCCTACACCTACCCTACACCTAAACCTAGCCCTCACAGGAGATTGTGCATACTTTTACTTCATCAAAAAAACTCATTGTGCATGATTTATAAGCCTGTTTCCTCATGGGGACCTGAGAAATGTCCCCACAAGGTCAAAATCTACTGGTATTCCTATCCTTGTGGGGACATTTGGTCCCCACAACGTGATGAATACCAGGTACACACACACACACACACACATGCGCAGCACTCACACATGTGCAGCACTCTCGGGAATTAAGTAGCAGAACTCTCTTCTGTTTGGTCTATAAGCAGGGCAACGCTGATAATCAGTTACTGAGTAACTAATGAAGGCTGTTCCCGATTCTGTTCACTGGGTTTTAAGCATGTCCAGAATGCTGTTCATATTTGTCTCACTGAACCTTTCAATTATGGAACACAGCCTTGGCTTGCTTTACACACCCAGCAGCTTCCTTTGGTCAGACTTAAGAATGCTAGCGAGAGGATTCTTGCAATGTATCTGTGTCTCACTTGTTTGTTTAGACAGTTGCGTTGACTAATTACTGCTGATCTAATGCTGTGTTTATGTGGTTGTATGCAGAGACAACAGAGAAAGACATAGTTACATTTATGTGTTTCTATAATTTTACGCTCTTTGAAATGTTCATTGCTTAACTTGCGTGTATGTGATCTCTGTCAGGTGCGTGGTTTTCCAGAGCCCCAGGTTTGCTGGTTTAGGAATGGGAAGCTACTGATAGCCGGAGATCATTATTCTATGGAGCAAAGTGCTCGTGGAACCTTTAGTCTGGTGGTCCAGGAAGTCCAGGATGGCGATGGAGGACGTTACACATGCGAAGCTGTCAATGATGCTGGTAGCTGCCAGGTTACTGTGGAGATCATTGTGGAAGGTAAAGCCATCATCTTGATGGACCTGAGGATTATCTTAAATGGATGTTCTAAAAAGATCAGGGACAGTAATCAATGTTAAGGTTATAAGATGTGTAATGTAAATCTCATGTAACAAGAAACTGCCACTGAGGTACGAAAACTTTAATTCAATAGATATTCTCTGAAAACAATGTCTTGTGTCTCGCATTGTCATACAAAATGTACAGTATGAAAGAAAGTATTTTTATTTTAACAGTTGCATACAGATGTTCCCAAAGACTGTCTGTTCATATTCCCTGTAAAATTACAGCATAGAGAAAACACTAAAGAGTATATTGTTCTAATTCAGTTTACCATGCAGTCTACCCTACAGTGCATATACTCAAAAGTTTACATTACAGTGTATTCTGCATTTCTCATCTCTTTTTTGCCTACGGTAAACATGTCCCCAGTCAGAGATGCAGCACTACATCTGTACTGATTTATAGACTAATAAATGCTTAATAAACTTCCTCCGGCATGCTTCACAAAAACACAAACATATGGAGCCGTTCTAGCAGGTCTGCTCAAGCTATGTTTATGAAGGAAGGAGAGATAGAGAAAGAAGTTTCTAATGTATTCTGTGTCTTTATGGATAAGTGTATACATTGTATTTAGAGTATCATGATTATCCTTTTCCATCCCACACAGGAAATGCAGGAAAAAAATACAGTCTTCCTTCCTCCAACAGAGCAGGGTGAGACACATACTGCCTGAAAAAAAGAAAATGTCATGCATGAATATGAAATACACATTATACCATATCCTTTTGATAATTAATATACCCTGTTAAACCTGCCAATTTTTTAATTTTTTTAATATTTACTTTGTTATATATTTATATAGTTATTGTCTATTGTCGTTGTGTGAAGAAAATGCTATTATAATGAATATGCAATAGAAATCGGAAAGTTAAAATCACACTAATTTTTCCATTCCATCTGGTTGGTAATAAAAAAAAAACACCCTACAGAAAGTCAAATTTTCATATTTAATTAACATTTTGGCCTTTACTGCCAGTCACCTGTAGATATAATTAGACCAAATTCACAAGAAACAGCATGTTAACTGAATTAATTAGTATTCCTGCATTTAGTCATGTGAGTTATTGTGAATTGTTGTTTATTTTTTCTCTCTTCTGTCACCAGTGGATCTCTGGGAGTTCCTGCAGTAGAGAACAGACCCAGTATCTGGGGTGAAAGTCCCCCAAAGTTTGTGACTAAACCTTCTCGGCTGTATCTCAAAGTGGGACAGAGTGGTAAGTTCTCAGCCAAGATCACGGGACGACCCCAGCCATTGGTGCAGTGGTATAAGGTGAGACACAATTGAAGAGTACCTGAAATCACACACTGTAAAAAACAACCTATAGAATCTACTCAATAAAATGGGGTAAACTGATGTAACAATTTGCAAAGTTTGTTTGGGTAGATTCTATCCTATATATCTGAGTAAACAATACCTGAATTGATCAGCTAAGACAAACTAAAAAAAGTAGGTAAAGTCTACACAGCAAAAAGCCCAGTATTAAATGAACTCTCCCAATAGTTTGAGTCCATACTCAAGAGTATTAAAATGAACACTGAAGCAGTGTTAGAGTTATTGAGGTAATTAAGTGATTCATTGAGTGATTATTGACCATTATTAAAGACCTGATGTTAAAAAGCAGAATCACCAAAAGGAGAAAATCTAATTTAGTAAGTCACCATTATAGAGGTCAGTGTTAGCATTAGTTTAGCTCTTTACCATTTACTTCTTAACAGTAGGTTTTGTTTGGGTGCTCTAATTGAGTTATAACGATCAGACAAACCTGGAGAAATTAGATTATGTGATGTTGAACATGCTTTGACAAAGTCATAATGTGACCTGAATTACAGAGATGTATTTTATTTATTAATTACGCTAGATTAATCAGAGAGGTGTTTTTGAAGCTTATTTTGACAAAAAATATGCACGTACTTTAGAAATAGACACACAGACATCAACAATCAGCATGAGAATCACAACAATGGTGACCATCAAAAACGTATGTTGTAGCCAATCAAAACTCATCTGTGTCTCCCATCATGCATTGCGGCATGAATAAATTATGAGCTGATGATTTCCGTGATGTTTAGAGTTGATCTGTTTCTGAATATGCTGTTTGTCACCATTGTTGAGATTCATATGCTGATTCCTGATGTCTGTGTGTGCCTAAAAGAGCAACTTTTAAAAAATTTGATCAGAGGAACTTGTAAAAAGGCCAATCAAAAAAAAAAAAAAAAAAGGTTTATTATTTTTGCTGCTGTGAAACCTCAAAGCAGTTGTAATAAATAAAGGATATAGAACTGAAAGACTGCACTCTCAAGATTTCAGTGGCTCAAATTAAGCTTATTTTAAACCAGAATTATCACCACTGCATGACTTTTGCTCTTTAGCTTGTTTAACTAAACAGCAAAACAAAACTTAATGCTAAAGAGCTACAGGTAAAGAGCCCAACTAATGCTAACACTGACCACTATAATGGTGACATAAAAATTTTGGTGTCTTCAATAATTTTCAATCACCACTCAATGAATCACTTAATTTCCTGATTAGCTTTGACACTGCTTCAGTGTTGATTTTAACACTCTGAGTATGGACTCAAATAAACTCCCGGGAGAGTTCATTTAATACTGCGCTTTTTGCTGTGTAGACTTTACCTACTTTTTTTTTTTTGTTTTCTTAGCTGATAAATTCAGGTATTCTTTACTCAGATATATAGGATAGAATCTACCCAAACAAACTGTGTAAATTGTTTCCTCAGTTTACCCCATTTTATTGAGTAGATTCTTAAATTCAGGTATTCTTTACTCAGATATATAGGATAGAATCTACCCAAACAAACTGAGTGCAAATTGTTACACCAGTTTACCCCATTTTATTGAGTAGATTCTATAGGTTGTTTTTTACAGTGCAGGCTGAGTCATAAATTATTTATGCACTACGTTTCCCCTTTTAGGGAGAGGAGAAGATCCAGCAGTCTGATCACTTTAACATGTTTGAGAGGTCAGGAATGCATTTCCTGGAGATTCGGCACACGTGCTCAGAGGACGCTGGCGTGTTCACCTGTCTGGTGGCCAACAGTGCCGGGAAAGCCTCTGCAACCGCTGAACTCATTGTTCAAGGTAGGCAAATACAAAAGGATAGAGAAACAGATAAGGGGATTTGAATAAAGTATTTTGTAAATGAAGAATTATTAAAAAAAATATTTATATCTCACAGCTTCCGAGACTTTATTTCTCATAATTTGAAAATAATTGTTTGCATGTTACATCTCACAATTGCAACCAGAGAGGCCCACCAATGAGGCTGGTGTCTCGGTTCCTTGTTAGACCGTAATTCGTCCTTGGTAACAGAATGTCCCACAGATGTCAAAGCAATAACTACTGTAATATGGGTTTCATTAATGTCTTAATATCCGGTTTAGCTAAACAGCTCACAGTTCAGATTCTAAAGTTCTCATAGTTTATTCTGTTGTTCTTTTGCAGATGGATACACTGAGGCATCCACGTAAGTGAGAAGCTTTTATTTAGGCTATTTAATTACAGCTTGCAAGTTACAATAAAATAACTCCTGCTCTAGTGCATCTTTGCAGTCAGCAATGCCTGTTCACTTGACTGTTTGTGATCTTTCTTTCCAAAGCATTCCCAAACCATCTCAAGATCTCTCGAAACCATCTGTGGTCAAGCACAGCACCAACGGTCTTGACATGGAACAGAAAACTTCCAGCATATCCGTCCGAACTGCAGTCACAGAGACACACACACCGATGTCCACTACCACTGTAGCCAGTGTTTCTCCTGTCACCAGAATGGAGGCATCAAAAATAACAGCATCGCTATCCTCACAATCTATCAGCAAGTCCACAGATGGAAGATCACCAGCTGGTCAAAAGACATCAAACTTTGTGAATGTAAGAAGTCAGAACATTGTAAAGAATGAGTCACAAAGCACAGCAAGAGCTTCAGATACATTTAGAGCTCCAGAAGAGATTCCTGAAGCATCACGTCTGGAGAACAGAAGAGATGCCCACCGACAAACCCGAGGGAGCAAAATGGATGTTGTAGAAACTCCGCCCAGTTTTGACTCCCAGCCTCAAAGCCAAGAGGTTGTGCAGGGTGAAAAGGTCACGTTCAAATGCCAAGGTGAGTCTGATGAACTGAAGTGACTGGAATAAAATATGTGACCCTGGAGCACAAAACCAATCATAAGGGTCATTTTTGAACTCCTTTAAGATTGTCCAAATGAAGTTCTTAGAAATGCATATTTCTAAACAAAAATAAGTTTTGATATATTTACGATAGGAAATGTACAAAATATCTTCATGGAACATGATCTTTATTTAATATCCTAATGATTTTTGGCATAAAAGAAAAATCAATAATTTTTACCCATGTGTTTTCAGCTATTGCTACAAATATAACCATGCTACTTATGACTGGTTTTGTGGTCCAGGGTAACATATAGAGTTGCAGGTTATTTAGCTCTGGTCCTGATAATGATTTTTCAAAACAGCTAATATGTGAACTGCTGCTGTCTTAAAATTGTATTGAATATGCAATACAATTACTTTTAAGTATATTTAAATCATTATGTTTTAGTAATAATTTAAAGAATTTAGCTTATTTTGATGTGTTGACAAACATGTTAAGCCACATGTAAAGTATTTATAATGTTAGCTATAGTGTGTTATTTAAAATAAATACATTTTAAAATAAATAAACTATTACATTTAATTTAATTGCAATTAAAATTAAGTGTCTGAAACATTACATTGAGCTTGCACGCAAGTTCACTTCCGGAACAAAAATTTAAAGATAATTTACTCACCCCCTTGTGTCCCTTGTCATGTTTTTCTTTCTTCAGTTGATAAGAAATTATGTTTTTTGAGGAAAAGACTGCGAGTTTGAAGTTTCAATATGCAGTTTCAATGCAGCTTTAAATGATCCCTGCTGAGGAAGAAGGTTTTTATCTAGCGAAACGATTGCTCATTTTTTTTAAACTGACAATTTCTATACTTTTTAACCTCAAATGCTCATCTTGTCTAGCTTTGCGTGAACGCTGTGTATTCCTGTGTTTACAAAGTGAACATGCAAAGTTCAAACATTCTTTACAAAAAAGGTAAAAAAGGCTAAAAAAGGGAGTTTTTCGACATACCCCATACCCCAAACAAGTATGTGGACTTCTCATTTAAGTATATTCTTTTCTAGTATATTATTTCCATAATAAGTAATCTTTTAAATATTTACATATTTTACAATGTACGTAACAGCCGGTTCTTTGCTGGGGGCACACATATATACAAATTAAACAAACAAATTGAACAAATTGTGCAAAGTTGTGTTATTTGGGTTGCAGAGTTATGTAGATGTTATTAAATGAGTGATCTGCCCCTGTGCTCTCTCAGTGTCTGGGACTCCAGCGCCGACAGTGAGCTGGATGAAAGATGGAGCTTCTCTCAGACAGAGATCAGGCGTCAGCACGGGACAGGAGGGCAGTCTGCATGTCCTATGCCTGGAGAGCGCTCACGTAACTGACACTGGACAGTATGGCTGCACTGCTGCCAGCAAAAGAGGAAAGACTGTGGCCCACTGGAGCCTGACTGTTAAACGTAAGAACCTACCAGTCTACTTGATATGGATTGCCAATTAAGTATAATAATTCATTAGAAATGTATTAGAAACATTATACATGCCTTCACTCATACCTTAGTTTGATAAGTTTAATGCATCTTTTTAAAATAATAATAATTATTATTATTATCATTATTACTATTAGTATTATTATTATTAGTGTGACAGTGCCACCTATTGGTAAAACCAATTGATTTCAGATGCTCAGTTGTGTTTGTGTATGGCTGTGCGTGTGCGTGTGCGTGTGTGTTGTAGGCGTGGGGGTGGGGGTGGAGGCAAAGCCCCCAGTGTTCAGCTCTTCTCTGAAGAATTGTTCAGTATCAGAGGGACAAGACTTCATCCTGCAATGCTCAGTGGAGGGCAAACCACTGCCTCAGCTCACCTGGCTCCACAATGGTAAGAGAAACACTGTTTAAGTGGCAGATTCAATCATCACTGATCCAGTAATTCTTCAGTAATGCTCAGTTTAGCACCAAGCAGAAATTTAACATGTTCAGTATTATTAGTCAGACTAGTTTCAGCCTGCACACTGTCAGACCCTTTACTATTTGTTTACTGACAATGTGTCCGTTTACTGTACTGATCTAGCTTATTCTTTAAGTTTGGCATTGTGTACTAGTAGTCTATCAATATTGTTGGCTTTTACAACAATTTCTCATTTAATGTTTCTCATTTACAAGTTACTTTAGATAAAAGCCTCAATAATAAATGAATACATGTAAATATATTCACTCTTAAATATCGCATACAGCCTGACGCATCATAGTCAACTAAAACTAAATTTAACTACAGTACTTGAAATAAAATAAAGGTTAACTGAAATGAAAAAAAAGTTTTTAAAACTAATTTGATTTGAACTAGTTAAAATAAACAAAAATACTACATTTTGTTATTATAAACAAAACTGTAAACTATAACAGCATCTTGATTACAAAAAAAATGGAATAATAGAGACTTAAAAGCACTCTTTCCCCCGGTTTCACAGACAAGGTTTAAGCCTAGTCCTAGACTAAAATGTAAGCCTGAGCTGTTTCAACTGAAACAAAATTGCACTGATTGATCTTAAAATATATCAGTGCCTTTGTTTTGTCTCAAGATGCACACCTTTAATGTTTTTTTTTTTTTTTCCAAGCATGTTTATAAAAATGACTTAAATGTCCTAATTGAACTATGGCGTAATCCTGGCTTAGTCTAAGCCCTGTCTGTGAAACCGGGCCTTTGAGTATAAAGTTAAGCAGATGTTTTGTAACCAGTAGAGGGCAATGATGTTGCTGTTTTTACAACTCCACAGTACTGTTTTCAAAAACCTAAAAAAGAGGAAAAAAAGTACTAGCCAGAGACACATTAAGTTGTCTTTACTTCTTTAAATCTAAATATTTCTGACTTACTATGCCATGGAGAGATAAATTGCTAGATATCTGTCTCTGCTCATGTCTGAGACAGAAGGGTTATGAAGGTTAGTGTGTGTGTGTGTGTGTGTGTGTGTGTGTGTGTGTGTGTGTGTGTGTGTGTGTGTGTGTGTGCGTGTGCGTGTGCGTGTGCGTGTGCGTGTGCGTGTGTGTGTGTGTGTGTCACTCTGTTCCCTGTCCAGCTAAAATAGATTTTGCCTATATTTATTTTTTGCCTATAATTGTTGTTCATGTGAAATTGTGAATGCAACCACATCTTAGTCTTATAGCTGAGTTTCATAGCAAGAATTACATGTAACAATAGTGCTGCAGTATTTTTGTTCAACTGAAATTGTATTGACATTTTTATGGTTCTTATTTTTATTTTTGGGTTCTTAAAGAGTCTGAACAATGCTAACACATTCAAAACAATACAACATTAATCTAAAATGTTGCATTATTATCCCAGCATCTACCATCAGTTTAAAACAAACCTAAATATCCCATCCATATATGAGGTTGCAGGGATGTTGGAATTGCAATCTCACTCTTATATCTCAAACACAATGGCCCTGTTTCACAGACAGTGCTTAGTTTAAGCCAGGACTAGGTCTTAGTTATATTAAGATATTTAAGCAGCTTTTATAAAAATGCCTAGAAGAAAAGAAGAACACGTTACAGGTGTGCATCATGGGACAGAACAATGGTAATAATATATTTTAATATATTTTAAGATATGTCAGAGCAATATATTTTCAGTTTAGACAGCTCAAACACGCATTTTAGTCTGGGAATAGCCTTAAGCCTTGTCTGTGAAACCAATTGAACTTCTTTTAAACTAAAAATAGGAAAGTATACTTTTAGTATACTATTTAGGAAGTTCCCAGAAATGTGTTTTATATACTTCGCAGAAATATACTTAAAATTACATTTAAGTATACTTGACTTATACTTCGAAAAAAGTCTAAATATAGGCCGCTATTACACATCTTCTGCACAGAATTTCCAAAACACAAGTGAAGAAGAAACCGAACCAACAGATGTTTCCACATGTAATCTAACACAATCATCAGACATAAAACAGCATCAAAACCACAGATATGTAAAACTGTGTAACGTTACGGAATAAAATGACAACCTGTGAAAAGATAATGACTGTAAAGCTTTGGGGTGTTGATCAACTTAATCTCAGTTTTGATTATCATGAATATTTCAAAATAATTCAAAATGTTATGTTTATGACACCCACATTCAAGTGTTTATAAAAGAATGCATGAAGCTAAAATAAAATGTTTTTTGTTTACAAGCAGATACCCTGTTCTTTCTTTTGATGTTTTGTATGTTCAGATATCCATATAACAAAATAAACACAAAATAATACCTAAATAAGGTCATAGTAGTATAGTTCATGTAATGTATAGGTCATTGCTAGACATTTGCTAAGGAGTTCAGAGTGCTTTTAGCATGTTGCTGTGCAGTTGTTGGAATGTTGTTCACTGGTGAAAAGAGCCCATTCCCAAGTCTGTGTTGTATTGGTCTCTAGATGTGACTGCGGTCCCTCATTCCCTGTCTATTGGACTTTTTGGCTGTTTTGCCCTTTATTACTATCTTATTGTCTAAAAATAATAGCTCACCTTTACTGGACAGGCAATATCATTCATGTCTGTACATTTAAAAATTAAAGTTCCTTTTGGAACCTTTTTCTCAATGACTTTAGTTTGACTATCACGACTCTACTATAGACCGTTGCTTATTTACAAAAAAGCCAGCTTCTGCCCACTTCACTTATTTGCCATATGGTTTAACAGTGTTAATTTCATATAGCCGGTAGATTGTATGTGCTGTCCTGCAACAGACAGACTGTAGGATTGTGGTACACTATGGTGTCTTCATTACAGACTAGATGAAAGTCTCTTGAGTTTGACTCTGGGTTTCCCTGAGAAACTGCGAGCCGCAGCAGGGGCTTTTGAGCAAATATGAGACTTTACAACCATATAAAGGCAAAACATGCATCACTCACCCTGAAATATTACGCACAGATGGACTTGGTAAATCAGACATCTAAGAGAGAGAGAGAGAGAGAGAGAGAGAGAGAGAGAGAGAGAGAGAGAGAGCATCTGTGCGGGCTGATTTTACAGTCCCTGGAAAAAAGAGGGGGTTTTACAGAAAGAAAGGAAAGTCTTTCCGACTTTCAAAGAAGCAGCTTTTCCTCATAATTTTGAGAGGAATGCTCTTTGAATCCCGACAGTGACGTTTAGCAGCAAAGCTATTTACAAGCAAAAACAATTCACAATGAGAACTATACTGCAAAGAGAGAAAGTAGTATGGTTGTATGTTATTCTGTCCATTTCCCATGCGACAGATACATTCACATAGTAATCCTTTCAGTGCCACCAGAGGGCACTATCACTGGAAATCAAAATGTAGACTCAACTGTGTATTGGTTAATGCCTGAAACAAGGTATGTGGTTAACATAAACTCAAGATATTTTCATGTTTTATTCTATGACATAAAATACACTGGTAATACCTCCTTACAAAGTTTTTTTTTTTTTTTCCCCCAAAGCTTTTTTCAAAGTTTTTTCAAAGGCAGTTGCTAATAAATGTCTAAATGGGAATGCAAAGGTTGTCTGGGACATTAAATGTCATCACAGTGAACAGAAAAACTCATCTACTCACTAGTCCTCATTGTGTTTATTATGCTCTTGATAACTATTTTGAAACGTTCAGTGTTTTACTTTAAACTTTTATTGGTTACGGAGCAATAATAATTTTTCTGCAACAATCCAAAACAATGGAAAAACCATGCTAGGTCCAGGTCAGCCTAAAAAAAATCATTGAAATCACTGCAGTGCCCTATACTCTCGTTATGATCACTCCAAGATAACTTTGTTAGTGTATTGTCTGCAATTTTATCTGCATGATCTTCACCCTGTCTAACTCAACTTTTGTAAAATGGATTAAAGGGATTGTTTACCCAAAAATTACCTCATGATTTACTCACCCTCAAGCCATCCTAGGTGTATAATAGCTCTTTCTTTCAGACAAATTCAATTAGAGTTATATTAAAAAATGTCGTGGCTCTTCCAAGCTTCATAATGGCAGTGAATGGTGGTCAAGATTTTGAATCAAAGTAATATGCATCCATTTATCATAAAAAGTACTCCACACGGCTCCAGGGGGTTAAGTCCTTCTGAAGTGAATCGATGTGTTTGTGTAATAAAAATATTCTTCCAAAATATCTACAGTGAGGGAAAAAATGATTTGATCCCCTGCTGATTTTGTACGTTTGCCCACTGACAAAGAAATGACCAGTCTATAATTTTAATGGTAGGTTTATTTTAACAGTGAGAGACAGAATAACAACATCAATCCCCTATCGATCTTAAAAGGAGTGCTCCTAATCTCAGTTTGTTACCTGTATAAAACACACCTGCACTGTAAAAAAATGATATGATGAAAAAGCCATGACAACTTTAAAATTATTTTAACTCATAAATATAATTTAAGCAATTTATACTACACTGCAAAAAAAAAAAAAAAAAAAAATCACCCGTTTCATCTTAGCAACGTAAGTTTTGTAGCTGCCTTAAGATTTTAAGTTATTTCAGCTTAAAAGCACAAGTCATTTCAACTCACAACTTTAAATCAATTATGTTGAAATAAGTTACAAGCAACCATTGAATCAATGTCAAAAATAGTTGATTTGTCAATGTTATTGACACATTAATTAATATCACCCGCTAATGCTGAAAAAATGTTGAAATTCCAACAAGCCACCATTATTGTGATCAGTGATTGTTTTAGTTGGGCTCTAAAGCAACTAAAGCAAATACTGATCACAACAATGGTGGTTTGATGATTTTTCAACTAATAGCGGATGCAAAAGATTTACAAATCAACTATTTTTTTTACATTGATTCAATGGTTGCTTGCATGCTAAAACTTATTTCAACAATTTAATAAGTTGAAACAGAAAATATTGTAAAATCAAATGAACTGAAATAAAGCAATTTAAAGTCATGAGTTGAAATGACTTGTGCTTTTAAGCTGAAATAACTTAAAATCTTAAGGCAGCCACAAAACTTACATTCCTAAGTTGAAACGGGTGAAATTTTTTTACAGTGTGTCCACAGAAGCAATCAATCAATCATTTTCCGAACTCTTCACCATGACCAAGACCAAAGACCTGCCCAAGGATGTCAGCAACAAGATTGTAGACCTACACAAGGCTGGAATGGGCTACAAGACCATCGCCAAGCAGCTTGGTGAGAAGGTGACAACAGTTGGTGCAATTATTCGCAAATGGAGGAAACTCAAAATAACTGTCAATCTCCCTCGGTCTGAGGGTTCATGCAAGATCTCACCTCCTGGAGTTTCAATGATCATGAGAACAGTGAGAAATCAACCCAGAACTACATGGAAGGATCTTGTCAACGATCTCAAGGCAGTTGGAACCATAGTCACCAAGAAAACAATTGGTAACACACTACGCCTTTGAAGGACTGAAATCCTGCAGCACCCGCAAGGTCCCCCTGCTCAAGAAAGCACATGTACATGCCCGTCTGAAGTTTGCCAATGAACATCTGAATAAATCATAGGAGAACTGGGTGGAAGTGTAGGCATCAACTCAACTCAATGCTGCCTATAACCCCAAGAACACCATCCCCACCGTCAAACATGGAGGTAGAAACATTATGCTTTGGGTTTTTTTTTCTGCTAAGTGGAAAGGACAACTTTAAAGCATTAAAGGGACAAGCATTAAAGGGACGATGGACGGGGCCATGTACCGTCAAATCTTGGGTGAGAACCTCCTTCCTTCAGCCAGGGCATTGAAAATGGGTCGTGGATGGGTATTCCAGCATGACAATGACCCAAAACACACGGCCAAGACAACAAAGGAGTGGTTCAAGAAGAAGCACATTAAAGTCCTGCAGTGGCCTAGCCAGTCTCCAGACCTTAATCCCATAGAAAGTCTGTGGAGGGAGCTGAAGGTTCGAGTTGCCAAACATCAGCCTCAAAACCTTAATGACTTAGAGAGGATCTGCAAAGAGGAGTGGGACAAAATCCCTCCTGAGATGTGTGCAAACCTGGTGGCCAACTACAAGAAACGTCTAACCTCTGTGATTGCCAACAAGGGTTTTGCCACCAAGTACTAAGTCATGTTTTGCAAAGGGGTCAAATACTTATTTCACTCATTAAAATGCAAATAATTTTTTTTTTCAAAACCTTTTTGAAATGCATTTTTCTGGTTGTTTTGGTTGTTATTCTGTCTCTCACTGTTCAAATAAACCTACCATTAAAATTATAGACTGATAATTTCTTTGTCAGTGGGAAAATGTACAAAAAAAAAAAAAGCAGGGGATCAAATAATTTTTTTCGCAAAAGAGTGGCGTTCCAGCTTAGGATGTAGGTACGCTTCGGTGAGAATATGGTAGTCTCGCAAGAACAAAGTTTTGTTTACAGAAAGAGAAAAACCAGTTGTCTCTTGATTTATATTAAAGTCCTCCAACATTTTTCTTTAAAATTTTTCTTTTTGTTCTGTTTCTGTCTTTTTAGATCAGCCTGTTCCATATTCTCACACTGTGTTTGAGAATAATAGAGCTCAGCTGACAGTTAAAGCAGCTGTTTTGGACGATGCAGGCTTGTATTCATGTGTCGCAGTGAATGATCATGGCAGGGCTGTGTGTACAGCTCATGTGCTGGTTAAAGGTAAGACACACGCCCCCTTCTTCTATAATTATTATTTTCCAGTATGTTCAGAATTAAAAATTGTTGGATGCTGAAGTCACACCTAACACTGTCTGAATGTCATTGCATTAGATAAACAATATCAAACCAGGGTGATTTATTTTAAGTAAAGGTATCTCAAACAAACACACTTTTTAATCTAAACATTTCACAATAATAACATTAGAGCCCAGGCTAAGCAGAATGTTCATAAAAGTGCCATCCCACTTTTATTCTCAAGTTAAATTTAATAATTTTTGAAAGTTAAGTTTCAGCTCTAAAATGAAATGGCAAGTCAAACTTATTATAAAACAAAATATAAGTAATTCTGTTATCTTGGAACCCCTCCAGTATCTAATTATCTAATTGCACTAATGTAATTGCAGGGTAGTTACATTTGAATGTTAAATGTTATATCATTCTTTTGAATGTCCTAAATACCTTTCTTTGTATTTGTAAGGTGTTTGAGTCATAAAAAAAATCTTCACTCATACATTGCAGGAGGAGTTTAGTATATGTTTCATTGATCAGTGAATATCATGGATGTGTTTTCTGAGAGTTATTTTAAGGTTCTCAGGAATAGAGAAACATCTGTTCTCTTGCAGTCTGCGAGGCTGTCTAATGGCGGAGGTTCCATGTTCAAGTGGGTTAAAAATGTAAAATACCAGTCTTTTCCCACACACACACACACACACACACCCACACCCACACACACACACACACACACACACACACACACATACACACACACACACACTGCAGTAGCCGTATCTGATCTGAGTCTCAGAGGACAACTTGAAGAGAAATGACCCTCTCTCCCTAAAAAAAGTTTGATGTAGTTTAGACTTTTTTACTAATGTGTTTCAGACAATATGCATTAATGTAAATGTGCAATACTATTCAGCATGCATTTAGAAGCCATGAATAGACAGTGTGTGTATATATATATATATATTAGGGATGGGAAGATTCCCCGATTCACTCGGTGCATTGGTTTAAAAAGTTAACGATGCGATGCATCGGTTTAAAAAGTGCGCATCGGATACAAATTGGCATTTGTATCGCGATGCATCGTTTCTAACATATCTGTATCGGTAAATCCCGATTTATTTCTTTATAATTATTAGTAGACATAAAATACTTTTATTATTTAGAAAGTGGAAAATATTGTTAGATTGTTTTCTCCCCTCTGAACTGTTTCTCAAGCACGTCTCCCTTCACTGCTGCGTGAATGACGTAAGCCTATCACAACACTACAGAAACCGGGCGTCCAGAAAGTCACATAGAGCAGGGATTCTCAACCGGTGGCCCGCGAGACGGCTTAAAATTAATTTAAATTTTATCCTAAAATGGTCAAAGCACGGCCTCTTTCGTGTTCTGTGATTGATTGCTTTGGACTCGGCGCAACAAGCCTCATCGCACTGTTAAATACAGACTGAACGGCGGCTCAAAACTTTCAACCGCGGCACGCAAACATCATCAGAGACCTGCAAGGGACGGATTTTTTAGTCCCGCTCCTGCAGAAATGTATGTTTTTTTGTCCCACTCCCACCAGCAAAAGCCCACATAAAAGTAACCTGTACCCCCGCGGAAAAACGGGTCTCTACTTCATCTCTTGACTGCATGAAACAAACCCTCGCACTAATGTAAAAGTAAAGACGATCAGATTAATAGTAACAATGACACTCTTGCATATCGGAGTCTAGGCACGCATAAAGTCCGCTGTTGATTCATGAACTAGTCATGCTTTCGGAGCTCTGATCCATAGTATTTTTGTGTGAAATTTCAAAATATTTGCATAGTTGTCAAAATGAATTTCTTGTGAGTGTTTTATAATGGATGCTCACCCATAGAGGTGGATCTTGTAAGGGCCAGTTGTGTTTATGCACATATGAGCACCAGCATCAACAGATATAGTATGTATTTTTTGTATTTATCATTTGTATGTTCATTTTATAATGGATACAAACAGATATTCGGTCAGTCCAGTTCAAATGGACAGGTTTAGTGAGTGGTATTTTGGCGTCTCCCTGTTGTTCTGTTTGGCAGGTTCACTTACTTTAGAAAAAGTACTCTGTAGTTGTTTAGAATGTCTGAATTAAAGAATTCAGGAGCTTTAAATTTGTCTAATATATATATATATATATATATATATATATATATTTAAACACACACACACACACACACACACACACACACACACACACACACACACACACATATACATATATATACATAATCAAAAAGTCTTGGTTTTACTTGGTTAATAAATAATCAAACTCATTCAATGGCACCGCATCCTCTTTCACATCATCACATAAACTTGATCTAATTAGTTAGTGCTGAATTATCGCATCGTATCGTGATATGGGTGTGAATCGTATCGTATTGCATCGCAATATGTCACAAATGTATCGTTAATATATCGGATCGGATACTTTGTACCTTGCCCAACCCTAATATATATATATATATAGAAAGGAGTATTTCAAAACAGAACAGTGTATAAGGACAAGTCTAAAATATAATTCAACATCACTGAATCAACTTAAATACATTAACTTCTACCAATAAAAATAATGTTTAAGAGTTAAACTAGGTAGAAATAGCACTTTGCCGTAATTGTAGGTTTCCACTTTTTGCAGTGTGATTTCACATGTTTAAAATTAGAATTTTCTTTTGAGATTCGTTTACATTACTGTAAAGAATAATAATAAGGTTGGTGATTATACAGTATGAGATAAATTGGCATATATAGCTTATATGGTTTTGATGAAGGAGTAGTTCCAGTTTGTGTCTTCACAATGATGTTGAGGAACAGATTAAGGGAAACACCAGAGGACCAGTAGCTTCATCTAAAACAGCTGTATTCCCGACTGACCTTATGATACGACATCTCCACAGGCTCTTACGGCCTGCAACATCCATTAACTTTCTGATGCATTATCTAATAGTTCTAACATTGACACAGGATGTCACCCAACTTTTCTCATGTAGAATAATCATGTGACTGATTCTGGTGGAGTACTGAAGAAGATACTGTCAGCACATGTAATGCACTGCTGAAGATAAAATAAATAACTGATGGAAAATACAATTAGATCTGTGGTCATTTAGACAATGTGAACATGATTATCCTTCTAAAATGCCTAGAACATGGAATCAAAAAGCAGTACTTTCAAATGATAAAATTATGGTGTTATCACACAAAGCACAGTGCTATATCATGTGTATGTGTGTGTATTGGACTGTTTCTCTACACTATGTCAATTTAAAAAAAAATCTGTTGTATGTTTTTTTTAATTAAATTTTAGCAGGGTTTATGTAATCTGTATTTTTCTCTCCAGCTAAGCCAAGTGATAAGAGGTCTGCTGCTCCTCCTGTGACTGATGTAAGGAGACCATCTGCCCCAGTGTTCCTCAAAGGTCTGCAGGATCTCAGAGTCATGGATGGCAGTCAGGTCACCATGACTGTGGAAGTGACAGGTATGATTATTTTATTTTATTTTCATGAAATTTGCATTTCATTGTCAGAAATGACCTTTTTCAATAATTTGCCTGCTGGAATTTATGTTCAGAGTCATTTTTACTTTTATGAAAAGCATTTTATATTGTGTATAATGTACACGAAATTACATGTCATTATATTAAATGAAATATAATTATATTAAATTATATATATTTTTCACGGTCTGCTGGGTGTTTTAAATTTTTGTACAATGTTTTCAAAACTGATTTGATTTTTTCAATCACAACTTTATAACTTTATATGCTACCTACACAATTAAAAACACTAGTCACTGCACTAAAAAACAAACCATTTGTTTGTTTGTTCAGTCAGTTAAAAAAAAAATCAGTATGAGAAATGCAAGTCATTTTTGCCACTGTTACCCTGATTCATATCATATACTAATGCAGGTTTACAGCAAAATCTACAATAATTAATTGTAAAATCTGAATTCTGCTAAAAATTTTTAAATCTGCTTTGCATATTTCTAAATAGATTATCTTTTGCAGTGTTTAGTAGTAATGAATGGAATTTCCTTTGTACTCCCTTAAGAGGGATCATTTAACTCCACATTTGTGTGTCGTCTAGTGTCTATGTGCTTGTGTATGCTGATTATATAATTGTGAGCACTTCCTGTGTAACGTTGAGGGGTCTCCTGACTGTGTATTTGCATGAACATGTGACCTCAGCAATGTAGGAACTTTCTAAAAGTTTTTTTTTTCTCTCTCTCTCATTATTAATGTGACTCAAGCTATTGCTTTACCTATCAGCAATGTGGCTTGTAAAACACAGTACACAACTTTCTTTCACACTCTGTTAGTGGTGTTGATTATTCTTTATTTTGTCCCACTGACCTCCATTCATTGTCTTTAACCCTAATTTGCTTAATCATTTGCAAGTATGATGTGTGTTGTATGTAGGAAATCCTACCCCTGAGGTGGTCTGGCTGCATAATGGAAAAGAGATCCAGGAGTCTGAAGATTTCCATTTTGAGAGGAAGGGCTGTCAGTATACTCTCTTCATACAGGAAGTGTTTCCTGAGGACACAGGGACTTACACCTGTGAGGTGTGGAATGAAGCCGGAGTTGCTCGGACTGAAGCCTCACTCACTGTACAAGGTACAAATCAATCTGTCCCTTATTAGAAACATTACTTAATTGGGTAAATTATCACAGCAGGTATGATCTGCAACTAGTCTTTTCTTCTAATTTTCAATTTGTTTAGAAGTGATATTAAGGTGATATGATCTCATAATAAATATTACAATATAATAGTTGAATATGGATGTGATTCTCCAAATTTATTTTGGTTTGTTGCTCACAGAGCCTCAAGATGGAGTTCAGCCCTGGTTCATCACTAAAACCAAGGCTTCTACTGCCTCCCTGGGTCAACATGCTCTGCTCTCCTGTGCGATCGCTGGTGACCCCTTTCCAGAATTCATCTGGATGAAGGATGGGCAGGTAATATCTGGAGGTGGAGACTTTGAGATCCTACAGAAGGAAGATGTTGTCTCATTGCTCATCAGGAAAGTGAAGACACATCATGCTGGAAACTATGAGATTCATCTCAAGTAAGATTTAAGAAAATGACCTAAGACATAAGATATAATTTATTATATGTTAGGTGTAATAGTTTAGTATATAGTTTAGTATGTAGACATACACTCTTAAAAATAAAGGTTCCAAAAGGGTGTTTTTGCAGTGATGCTATAGAAGAACCATTTTTGGTTCCCCAAAGAACCTTTTAGTGAACAGTTCTTAAAAGAACCATTTTTCGACTATAAAGAACCTTTACTGCGTTTGAAAGGTTCCATGGATGTTCAAGGTTCTTCATGGAGCCATCAATGCCAATAAAGAATCTTTATTTTAAGAGTGTAATAGTTAACTATATAGTTAGATAAATGTTTTTTGTAATATTGACTCACTTTGAGAACTTAGTTCACATGCAATGAAATTATGCTTTTAGACAGTGCTGTCAAATCAGGAAATGTTGTGTTTTTCAGTTCTTAATTTACTTTTTCAATTCAGTTCCATGAATTTAGCAGTCAAAAATCATGTTCTGATCTTAGGAATAAAGTAGGAGAGTGCAGCTCAGTGGCCGCTCTGTACGTCAGTGAAGACCCCATGTCATCTGGTGACGACTCTCATAAGCGGTACATTCTCCTTCTATTCTTGCTCTCCTCTGCCCCAAAGCTATATTTACAGGCCTTACCCCTCAACCCCTGCACTAAATCTACATAATCTCTCTTTATAACCAAACGCTCTGTTTATGCTTCCTCACTCAGCTGTGCTGTTGTGTGGGTTAGTCTAGGGGCCTCATTCTGGTCTCATTTCCCTATAAGGTCTCTGAAGTCATCTCTGATGCAACTCTGTCGTGTTGAACTAACTCTCCCCCTCGATTAAGCTGCTCTCCAGTGTGGGCTGAGCTAGCTGGGGCTTTAACCATCTCTGTATTTTTTTCTCCATTCTTCCTGTGGCAGCCGAGGGGTGGAGAGGACTGCGCCAGCCAGGGGAGGACAGCCAGAGACTCCCAGCGCTGCAGCATCGCGCTCTGAGCCACTCTGGGAACACAACAGTCAGGATCAGGAAGAAGAGGAGGGCTCGGCCAGCCGTGGGCTTCTCAAACGGTGCGTAGAGACAAAGGAGCATCGGGAAGACCAGATCCGACAGCAGGAAGCCGAACAGATCGACTTCAGAACTGTGCTCGGCCGCAAGGTCAACACTAAGAGCGTCTCCGAGGAAGACCTGAAGGAGATCACGGCCGAGCAGATGGACTTCAGAGGGAATCTCCAACGGCAGATCAAGCCCAAGACCCAGACAGAAGAGGAGCGCAAAGTCAACTCTCCACAGCAGGTGGACTTCAGAGCAGTGCTGGGAAAGAAAGGAAGCCAAGGGCCAAAACCTGGTCTTGGATCCATAGTGAAAACACAACCCAACAAAACTGAAGCTGTTGACTTCAGGTCGGTGTTAGGCAACAAGAAAAAACAACCAGCCCAGGACAGGAATGGAGAAACCCAAAGTGATAAAGACACCAGAGGAAAGGAAAATGATGTAAATTGTGTGGATGGAGGGATAAAAGAAAAAACAAAATCGGTTGGAAAGAAAGAGCCCGTTTTTACGCAGAAACTGAGTGATGTGACGGTATTGGATGGGGAACGTTTGCATCTACACTGCCAACTTTCATCTGAATCTCCTGCTAAAGTGACATGGACGCTTGATGGAAAACTCATCAAACCATCCAAATTCATCATTATTGCTAATGAGGGTCAGTGTTGCACTTCACATTTGATATTACATAAAAGGAATAGTTTGATTATTTCTGTCATGGATGAAGGTTTTTTTTTTTTTTTTTTAATCAAGGGCTCTATTAGTTTACATGCTTTTGTACATATGTCAACCATTAGCAGACCAGAGGTACAGTGTGATGTTGATTTTATACAACAGTTCTCCAAGCAAGAAATTAATATTGAGTACCTGATATTTCAAACTTTTGGTCCACTAATGAAAATAGGTCCAAATGAAGTCAACCCTGGACCAACTTTGCTGCTAAAAAACAGAACAGTTGGCTGAAGCGCCACAAACACAGACAAACACTCTCAGAATGCCACTTATCAGACATGAGAACCAGAACTGTTACATAATTGTCTTTAAACAGCGGTCACATGACACTCTAATGGCAGCCGTGGTAAAATGGCAGGAGTGTAATTGGATGAGGGTTTATTCAAGGCGTTTCTTGATGCAACATGATGTTTGAGAAATCTAAAGTGAAAAGTAGTTTGTAGGTGTAGACTGAGAGCCACATCTCTGTGGTTTGGACCCCTGTCATTAGGGAATGTATGATTCATAAAGACTTCATCTGACTCAAGTATGTCAAAGTTGTGACCCAGACAAGTTGCCCTGTGTACTTTGGCAAATATCTGATTGAACATGCAGAAATATTCTGCTTTGGGAACTACCGACAGTATCATTTGCCCCATAGGCGTCTTTGACATCATGCAACAGAAACTTTGAAAATAGGTTAACTTTACCTTAAAAGAAAGGACTTCTTTAACTTTCTAATAATAAATATTAAATGTGTGTGTGTATGTGTGTGAGCAGGTGGTAAGTGCTCTCTGACCATTGATAAAGCTCTACCTGAGGATGAAGGACAATATGTGTGCAGGGCAGAGACCAACGAGGGCAAGACAGAGTGTTCCTGTATGGTCCTAGTGGACGGTGAGTGTATCTCATTACACACCAGTACAATAAATGAGTTTACAGCATGATTTTCCTGTATCCACTCTTTGAAACTCAATAGGCTCTCAAGGGATGAGGTGTACTGTAACCCTATGTTGCAAAAGTGTCAAAAATATAGTTTTTTTCAATGTTTAATCTTTTTTTTTTTTACACAAACAGTTTAAATTTGCCGTTCTTTGACAATATTATGGCTTCATTTCAGTCTGTTTTGGGCTGGGCAGTGTGCTTGACCATTTCCCTAGAGTCTCTGTCTGAGCTCTGCATCTTCCGGTAATTACTGACCAGAACAGCCTGCGTTGTGTCCCTTGCATATCCCAAGATCTCCCTTTTTCACTTTGCAGAATATGTCTTTACAGCTGTCTCTTTGTCCCACATAACATAGCATTACATCCCATGTTTTCATGACGATCTCTAGATTTTTGTCCTGGACATGTCCCTACAGTCATCTCTTTCTCTCAGCTCTTTTTTTTTAGGACTTTACAACTGTTTTAAATATCTTTGTTTCACTTTAGAGGATGTGTTTAGCTGTCTTTGGATCTATTTATGTCCCATGTCCCAATAGCCAGTCTTGATTTACAGGACATCTCCCTACAACTAGTCCATTTGTCCAGGATCAAATATTTTGATAGTTATCTCTTTTTTCTGTACTGCTTTGCAGGACATGTCCCAGCAATCGTCTCTAGATCTCTTTGTACCAACTACAGCTCCTTATACCTCTCTGTTCTGCTTTCCAGGACATGTCCTCACAGCTGTTTATAAATCTTTCTGTCTGCCATTACAAAACTTGACTTTACAGTCATCCTTCTTAACAACATGTTATACAGGTTGCAATGCATGTCCATTCATGACAACCATCACCTGATCCCTATGTCAAATCTATGTGGTCTTCTCTAGAACACTCCATCCCTACAGTTATCTCTTTCTCTCAATTCTGATTTCCAGGACATGCCTTTACATCTGTTTATACAAGAGATTTCATGTCAAGATTTCACAGTCCTGCTTTACAGGGCATGTCCCTACAGTTGTGTTTGGATATCGCTGTTCTGCTTAACAGGCCATGTCCCTGCAACCATCACTAGATCTCAGTGTTCTGCTTTACAGTTCGTGTCCATACAGCCATCTAACAATCTCTGTTTAGCTCATTTTAAAAGACATGTCCTTACAGCTGTCTCTAGACATATCTGTCCTGCTTAACAGTGACAAAAGAAGGACACCTTGACCTTGAAAAATGATTATTTTTAATGGAAGTATGCTTTTTGGCACTTGTTTTGTCTCTGCAGAATGTGGCAATCATAAAATGGTAATGACCTCTCAAAAGAAATATTTGATGTAACTAGCCCAGATAGTTTAGGAACTTTTTTCTATTTGTAAAAGATGAAGTGGATGAATAATATGCTGATTTCATAATGGTCACATGAATTTGATTCTAATTTTTTGTGTTCTTTCTGTATTCTGTCTCTCTGTGTTCAGATCCCACTGTCTCCACACCAGCTGATAAGCGAAGCAGGAAGCCCTCTACCCCAACCACAGAGAGTGAGTTTCCAAAATATGTACTTCCTTTTTTTATATCCCAATATGGAGTGGCGTGGGAGAAGTGAACCTTTCCCACTGCAGAACGCGCACACACACACACACACACACACACACACACACACACACACACACAGAGTTATGTTGCTTGAAGCTTTTATAGACAACATCACTAGGGCTAAATCACTGAGATGATTACTTTTTAATTACTTTCTTCAGTCCACAAGATAAAGAAAATATTTTTTAAGTTTTTCAGTTGTTTGAGATTATGTTCAGCAGGTTGCTACTTTTTTTGTAAAAATATGATAAAAATCTGATTAAAACACAAACAAACAAAGATATCCGTCTGCTTCTTACCTAGTTTGTAATTATCTGCAGATAAGTAAAGATGAAAACTGTAGTGAACAAAATAACATTTTAGGCTGGACTATTATTAATAAAGACCTTATTAAAGACTTACTAAAGTCCTTGCAGTATTTTCTGTTGTTGCCTATGGTGTTTAGGAAAGGAAAGGAAAGGAAAGGAAAGGAAAAGAGGTGAAGTGAGGCCAAGTATGGTGACCCATACTAGGAATTTGTGCTCTGCATTTAACCCATCCAAGTGCACACACACAGTAGTGAACACACACACCGTGAACACACACCCGGAGCAGTGGGCAGCCATTGCTGTGGCGCCCGGGGAGCAGTTGGGGGTACGGTGCCTTGCTCAAGGGACTCACCTCAGTCATGGTATACATTCACTCCCCCCACCTATAATCCCTGCCGGACCTGAGACTCGAACCTGCAACCTTTGGGTTACAAGTCCGACTCTCTAACCATTAGTCCACGGTTGCCCCTTACCACGTCTGCCCCTTAAAGTTAATGTTAAAAGTTAGTTAATGGTCAATAGTTTTGCATAGTCCAGAAGTTGTAGTACAATATAGTATAGTATAGCACAGAATAGCATAGTTTAAAACAAACCCTAGAGGAGGTCATTGCTTACTTTTAAACCAGTTGTTGACTTCTCACACTCTTCATCAGACGAGATGTTTGACAAGACTACTGGAAAGCTGACTTTAGACTGATTTCATATGTTAAACAAACTGAATGAGCAAGAAGTAGACAGACAAAAATGAGGGGTGAACAAAGGTTAGTTTTAAAGATATAAGAACAGAATATAACAATGTTACTGAAAGTGGAGAGAAAGAGAGTAAGACATCATGACTCTTGCTGCATGACTGCTTGGCAAAACCCACTTGGATTTCCTTGTATGGGCTCAGTCAAGACTCTTACTCTCACTCCACGAGGAGTGTTGTATGAGTTTTCTAACATTGTTTTTAACATGCCTATCATTCTTCGGAATGTTTTGTGAAGGTTTTGTATACTAGTAAGTCTAATTTTCACCTTTTCTCTTAGTAGACTGTTATGTTTTGCTCTGTACGTTTTGAACTTCAGAAATGGCTGAAAATGAAACTGGTGAAACAGATGATGTGTGCACTTATCCCTTAAGTGAAATGTCCCATATGTCTCAGGGATATTAATGATTGTTTATTCTTGAAAAAAAAGTTAGGCTGAGCAGTGCAATATGGCTGTATATCGGCACGGCTGTGATTTGGCTACTTCCTTCAAATCTTAAGTTGATAGTTTACAAGCTGAGCCCAAGCCTATTTTACTAATTAGAAAACATCACTTAAGAACTGGTAACAAAGGAACTTGAAATTCCTTCGTTAAATTGTTGTATTATGTAGAGTATTATGAGAGAGAGATAAACTGAGCGAGTGTGAATACCTGCATCTGATACAGCATTCATTCTTCATATTCACAATAAAACATTAGATTGAATGTCCGTTGAGGTGAGCGATATCTTTGTCGTACTATCCTTTCCTCTGTTAAAAGTGATTTCCGATTGCAGCACTGCTCAGTGCATATGTTGGCTGTGTCTTACAAGGTGTTGTTGACAGTAAAAACAACTTCCTTCATTACAACCCTGTTTGAGTCTCTTTCATTATAGAAGTCTTTACTGCGAACTCACTCACCATCATAAACACATTATTAATTGAATAATAATATGTAATAAACAACAACAGCCATCATAAAAGTTGCTAGGCAATTCAGTCAAAAGTACAAAGGCAGCACTCTTATATATAATTAAATTTACATAAAATATAATGTGATAAGATTTTGCCCTCAGCCAAAACAGTTTGCTCTGGAACAAATAATAGATTCATGAGACCAAAGACTGCCTGTTAGATATACCCAAAACTATATCTCATGAGATATAATAAAAATTATATCTTATGTTTAACCACTATCAGAGCCAGTGGCAAAATCCAGAATATCTGACCGAGTTAAGGCTGCTCTTGTCAGGTTTATGAGCACCGAAAGACCGCTGATGCCCTCCGAAAACATCGAAGCAATTTTTCAAATAGACATTCAAATTAATCTTAATTAACAAACTGCATATTTGGAGTCAACAAACAAGTACATTCTCGTCTAAAACAAACTTTTAAAACTACATTCTGTGACACAAAAACAGTATTATTTATTATCAGCCTCTCAGCCAATCAGATTCGAGGACCAGAAAAATAAATGTTTTATAAGGGTTCATGTTGTAACATGCACTACAGTGAAAGTCCTAATCATTTGTGAGTGTTTATTTTACTGGGACTTTTGAGTGAGTGGTAATTCACCTACTGTCTAGTGTTTGATATCAGTTACTTAATCATTTGGATTAATATTCTGCAACATGTAGCTGTCTGTGTAGATGGTACACAGCTACAACAGGAACACACATGATGACCCCTAATTTCTCAGCTTCAGTATGAACTTAAATGTGACAGGGTCAGTCTTTAGGCGATAATGACTCATGTTTGATGCTTTTTCAGAAGTGCATTTAGAAACTATATTCAAAAAAAAAAAAAAAACTGTGCTGAGTTATCTTGGTATCTTGTGCTGAGAATAAACAAGCAATCAGTGGCTGAGGCTGACAATAGAGGCTGACCATGACCATTTTGTAGCATCCGAGGCATCGGCAGGTCCTCCACCATAGAGGTTACATTCGGTCATTGAGTTGTTTGCAGTCCTGGAAAATCTGTGATTAAAAATCATGAAGCTATAAAAATAAGCAGTGGTGTCTTAGATGATGGAAAAATGTAACCTCCAAAGCACCTCTGAATCACTGGTAGATACTGAACCCAACTGGTGTCCTAAAGAACTCTCTAAAGTGCTTTCATAACCTGTTTGGAAACAACAACTACTGAATTCAGCTAGGCAGATCCCAGCTGAGTAAGAAGGGTCTTATCTAGTGAAACAATCTTTTTTTTTTTTTTTTTTTCAAAACAAATTGACAATTTATATACTTTTTAATCACACATGCTCGTCTTGTCTCGTCTCTGCAATATCTGTGTGATCCGGGTCAATACAGTTAGGGTATGTCGAGAAACTCCCAACACATGCGCATCACAGCGAGACAAGACAAGACAAGACAAGCATTTGAGGTTAAAAAGTATATAAATGGTCAATTTGTTTAAAAAATAACCGATTGTTTCACTAGATAAGACACTTCTTCCTCAGCTGGGATCGTTTAGAGCCCTTTGAAGCTGCATTTAAACTGCATTTTGGAAGTTCAAACTTGGGGGCACCATACATATCCATTATATGAAGAGAAATCCTGAAATGTTTTCATCAAAAAAAATAATAATTTCTTGAAGAGAAAAAGACATAGACATTTTGGATAACAAAGGGGAGAGTGCATTATCTGTAATTTTTTGTTCTGAAAGGGAACTAATCCTTTAATGGCTTATTTCAATTCTCTGTGTTATTAGCTGTGCTTGTTAAGGCAACCATCAATGTTGCTGTTCCACCAAAACTCATGGTCATTTGAAACCCAACTCATCCCACTTTCTATGTTCTACACAGTAAAGTCCCCAGTGTTAAATCAACACTGCTCAGAGTACATATGGTCCCACTCCAGATAGTGTTGAAGTAACACCGAAGCAGAGTTAAAGTTAATGAGGTAATTAGGTGATTAACAAAGTGATGATTGATCATTATTGAAGACACCTGATGTTAATAAGCAGAATCACCAAAGGAGAAAAACAAAATTTTTAAGCAACCATTATAGCGGTCAATGTTTGCATTAGTTGGGCTCTTGACCCTTAAATCTTTAACACTAGATTTTGTTTGGCTGCTGGGTTTGACATAAGCTCATGTCATCAGGTGATGATTATGTTTTAACATATTCGTTATTTGATGTGAATAACATAGTGTCTGATCTTAGTTTTTTTTTTTTTTTTTTGCTTACTGAAATAGCCTTTACAATCCACAGAAGTTCCAGCACTTCCTATTTTTTTTTTTTTTTTAGAAAATATTTTTTTACAATCTGTTTAAAAAAAAAAAATTAGTTTGTATCAGCACACATAGACATCAAGAACCAGGCCATGAATCTCAACAATGGTGACAAACGGCATATTCAGATAAACAGATCAACTCTGAACTCTCAACATTTATTCATGCCGCAATGCATGATGGGAGTCATGGATGAGTTCTGATTGGTTACAACACGCTTTTTGATGGTCACCGTCTTTGTGATTCTCACGCTGATTCTTCATGTCTGTGTGTCTACATTAAAATAAACTCTTTTTTTCATCATCTGTCTGATTATGCCAAAACTGATTGCTCTTTTGTTCACAATTTCTTGTAGTCTGTAAGGAAATCCTATGTCAAATATTCAAGTCAATATATGATGATTATGTTAAACACAGTCAATGGCACCTGATGACTTTTGCTCTTGGCTTGTCTGGCTGCTATAACAATTAAAACCGAACAAGACCTAATATTGAAGATTTAAGGGTCAAGAGCCCAACTAATGCAAACACTGACCACTAGAATGGTTGCTTAAAAATGTTGGTTTTCTCCTTTGGTGATTCTGCTTATTAACATCAGGTGTCTTCAATAATGATCAATCATCACTTTGTTAATCACCTAATTACCTTGTTAACTTTAACTCTGCTTCAGTGTTACTTTAACACTATCTGGAGTGGGACCATATGTACTCTGAGCAGTGTTGATTTAACACTGGGGACTTTACTGTGTACCACAGTATATGGAACCTGCATGTTCAAATCCTTTTGCATGCATCAAATTCAGTCACTCTGAAGAAGTAGAATGTATTTTTGTACATTCTTTACCTGTTTATCTTGTTGCTACACAGCTATTAGAAGAAACTCTCTCCCTTGTTCAAGTGTATTACTACAGTATGTCAGATTGTATACAGAGCTTTTAACTAAAAGTTCTCATTTCTATTCTGTCTCACTGTACATCACCATGCAGATGTTTCAGTGAATACACTATGCGTTTCTTTCTTTTTGTCTGTCTGGTTATTTTCAGCAGTGGTTGACAGTGTGGAGTGGTGTTATATTGGGTGATTTGTTGAAGCAGTGGAGGGCAGAGATTATCTGTTTCTCTAAGTACCTTAAAGTTGTCAGGCAGATACGTTTGATCCTGTAGCCCCAGACAATGTAGACTAAACATTATGAAACATGGAAGTGGGATGCTGTTGCCCTATGTGTGTGTGTCGTTTCAGTTTGCTTTTACTCACCGCCTCTGTATTTGTCTAATAAACCTGTGATTTACATTTATGTCTTAAACACCTAACCACAAAGCTTACTGGATTTAGTTGGATCTGTATGTTAACTGTTAGTGTTTTTAGGTACATTGATTTGTGAACATGTTATGTTCCCAAGCCAACTTCGGTCTATTAGCAATTTTACCATTTGTTGGGGGAGTGCAGTAAGAACCAGCTTGAATGCTAAAACAGATTAAAGATAGTAATGCTTGCGTGGATAGTAATGCAGCATTAAAAATAAAGTACATGAGATTACCTGCTACCATCTGCAATGACTTCAGTTTATTTGTTCATTAGGCTAACATTGTGGAACATCTTTTGCACAATTACTGCACCAAGTTGAGTAGACTGCGTTTTTAATCTGATGTGGCAAGGCAATAAAGAATGGATGTGCTGTCTGTTTAATAAGCTGTACAGTTTTAAGGCTTTAGGTCACATCTAAAGTGTACAATTTTTTTTTTTATTTTTATCCACTGGAATTTTTTGGAAAGTATTTTGATAGTTTTCTTGGCTGCACACCCAGAAGCAGAATACAACCAATTGAAAGGGCTGTACTTCTAATTCCTGTAGCCTTATTGTCATGTCAAACTGTTTACACCAAATAAGTAATTCTGTGTATTCAGTTAACAATGGTGATTTGTTGTTTGTATATTTGTTGAATGTTTACATGAATAAGTACTGTTAGCCACTTAGTATTGCTTCCCTTTCTGTACAAAGCACAAGAATGTGAGAGCAAGTCATTAGATAACTTAAAAAAGTATTAAATATTCAGCCAAATGATTTATGTATTGATATGTGTGTCTAATTTTATGTAATTTAGACATTATAAGTGTGACTTTAATGTGCAAAAGTGTCCAAATATATTTGTATATTTGCTAAAACCACATTTTACGTAAAATACATGAAAATGCTCATGACATCACATTGCCTTAGCATCCAAAATTTCACAGTGAGTTGAATATCTGAAGATTTTTACTATATTTGTTGTGCTACAATTGATTTTTTAATGAAAGCAAGTTAGTGATATCTGATCAACTCCATTGTTATCTATGTTTAAGTTCAGCTTGAGCTCTGTTTTGTCCAAATTTTAGGGATTCAGGTGAAAGCTCACTGCAAGCCCAATTTGAGCCAAAAGCAAAAATAGTTTTGTGTTGGAAAGAGGATGTTTTCATTTCCACGGCTATAGAGAAAGTGAGAGAGGAATGAGAGAATGGCCTCTCAGAGAGGGATGAGATTGGAATGTCTTACAACTGACAGAAAAACTCCTCCAAAGTTTGACATTATTTCAGTTTAGAATAGCTTTATTGCCACCGCTGCAGCTTTAGGCTTGTGTTTGTTGGCTTTGCCATCACATTGTTTCATGACAGCGATCAGATGTAAAATAAATAGTGCCAAAAGCTATTTCCTGGATTCTAGTTGGAGATATTTTTAGTATGACCAAAAAAGGCAAAGAGCAAAGAACCTTAGCAGCTGATCTCTCCTAGTACATACAGAGAAAAACATCTCTCCTTTCCTCTCATTCTGCTCTCCCTTCTTTCCGTTTTGTAAACAAGAGAGTGCATGTTGTCTCAAATACCCTAAATTCTATGAGTAGATCTACTGGTCGATGTTAACATTCATGTATTTGTGTGACTTGAAACCTGACATAGTTGAAGCCAAAAGTTTACACCTTTTAGAATCTGCAAAATGTTAATTATTTTACCAAAATAAGAGGGGTCATACAAAATGCATGTTCCCTTCCGGGAACTCGAGCCGCGTCTAGAACGCTATGGGGAACGCCATTGGCGGGCCGCACTCTGAACTGTGTCTAACAACCAATGAAATGACGGGAGTGACGTCACAGGCGCGGTGACGTCATCGACCGGGAAGTATAAAGCACGTGCGTTTGAAACCCGCGGCAGCTTTTGTCATTCAGCGAGAGCGCTCTGTGTCTGTCTGTCTTTAAACATATTGCTGTTTTTTGTGCCAGTTTGCACACCTTTATTTTGAGCAATATGTCAACCATGGGGGAAAGAAAGTTAAGAAACTAAGGCGGTACAAGCAGCCACATAGATAGTGTGTTCCTCCCTGCCAATGCTTCATTGCTGGTGGGGATACACACAGTCTATGTGTAGTCTGCTTGAGTGTAGAGCACGCACAGCCCTCGAAAAGGCTGACTGTCCACAGTGTGAGCGTAAAATCTCCACTGCGGGTGCTCCACGGAAGGCTCTCTTCGAGGAGGGAGCCTTCGCCAGCGTTTCTCGCGGGTCTGGCCCCGCTTCCGCCGAGGCGGAGCGGTAGCTGCACTCGTTGGGATCGCGGCTCGATCTATTAGAGGGACGGGAGACGGGTGTTTAAAAATACCCTATCTCCTCTCCTATCTGGTGGATCGGTAAACCTTTTTTCTGGATAAGGAAGCCCGCAATGCGGTTACTTCCCTCCAGGGAAGGTTTTCAACGCTTCCCATGTCTTCCTCCGAGGAGGTTGATGTGAAGAGCGTTGTCAAAAGTATTTAACCGCCCCCCCCCTGATCACCTCAGTATGATGAGCTGGTGGTTGTGCTGATTAATGCATTAGCTAAATAAGAATATGAGCCGCAGAAAAGCAAAAGCTATGCTTTATGCGGACTAAATCAGCACTTCCTAAACGGAGCTTTCTGCCCTTCCCCGATCTGCACAAAGAAATGTCTAGATCAAAGGGAAAACTAGTAAGAAAGATGATGCCGCTGGTTGAACAGACGCTAGCCAGCTATCTGTCGCCCAGTCTGGCATCATCCTTGAAAGCTCCGTCTTTGCTCTCCAGGCCTAAATAAAACTTCAGGCTTGATGAGCAATGTACACGTGTCGGGGTTCCTGACGGGAAAAATGAACCCCAGCCGTGCACCAACTCCTCACATAAGAGGCTCATAATAGGAGCATTGCAGCCCGTTTCCCTCCGGTGATACCTAGAGGGCGGGACTAGCAACACTCCTGACCGGGGGCTTCAAAGACCAAGCCTGATCCGAGGGTCGTGCTTTGGTTTAAGAGGTCCTTGGCTAAACAGCCCCTCTCGAGGGGGCTTGCATTGTCAAGCCTTCTCGGGCTCTCAGGAGATCTGTCAGCTAACCCTGCCAGTGTTACAGGGCGCGGCAATCTCCCGCGAACATCCTCTAGCTGTTCCGCCCGGAAACGTAGCGGCCCTGGAGAGTTCGCAACCCCTGCAGGGGTCCTCAGAGGAGCTAGCTCAGGAGTGTCCTGCCAGTTCGCTGTTACAGGCCTCCGAGTTAGTTCCTCGGGGAAATCCAGACACCAGTCTTGAGAGGCTGGTACCCTTAGTAAACTTTCTGGCAGCGTGGAAACTACTGCCAAATGTTTCAAATGGGGTCCTGCGTACTGTAGAGAAAGGTTATGCTATTCAGTTCGGCGCCACGCCGCCACCTTTCAGCGGGGTATTTCCAACTCTAGTGAGCCCCGAGCAGGGTCTGGTAATGAAACAGGAAGTAGAAACTCTTCTGAGGAAGGAGGCTATCGAGGTGGTCCCTCCTCAAGACAGGGAATCCGGGTTCTACAGCCGGTACTTCATTGTTCCGAAGAAGGATGGGGGGCTTCGGCCCATCTTAGATCCCAGGCTTCTAAACCGCTCAGTCAGAAAATTGAAGTTCAGAATGCTTACTGTCAAGCAGGTCGTGTCACAAATCAGGTCCGAGGACTGGTTTGTCACGATAGATCTAAAAGACGCATATTTTCACGTCTCCATCCTTCTTCAACACAGGAAGTTTCTCAGGTTCGCTTTCAGGGGCGAAGCTTACCAATACAGAGTACTTCCTTTTGGCCTAGCTAGCCAGCTCGGAGCAGTTAGCGGTTCAGCATCGAGGTGTTGTTCTCGCTCACATGAAAGAGTTGGGGTTGAGACTCAACGCCAAGAAAAGTGTGCTCTCTCCACTACAGAGGACCACTTACTTAGGCGTGGTGTGGGATTCGACTACCATGCAGGCACGAATGTCACCTGCCTGTATCAATTCCATACTTACTGCAGTAAATGCGGTCAAGCTAGGCCAGTCACTCACTGTCAAACAGTTCCAAGTACTGTTAGGTCTTATGACAGCCGCTTCCAACGTGATATCTTTTGGACTGCTGTACATGAGACCACTGCAGTGGTGGCTCAGAACCAAGGGGGGTCTCCCCGAGGGGAAACCCATTCCGCAAGATCAAGGTCACGCGGCGCTGCCTACGTGCCTTGGCCATGTGGAAGAAACCCTGGTTTCTCTCTCAGGACCGGTTCTGGGAGCGCCCTGTCGCCGCGTCTCGCTAGCGACAGTTGCGTCCCTTACCGGATGGGGAGCGGTCACGAGTGGCCGCTCAGCCCAAGGCCTGTGAAGCATTCACCACCTCTCATGGCATAAATCACCTAGAGAGGCTGGCTGTGTTCCAGGCCCTGAGGAGTTTTTAATCCAGACCTAGAAACCGTCACGTGCTGGTCCGTACAGACAGCACCGCGGTAGTTTATTACATAAACCGTCCAGGAGATGTCCGTTCACGCCCCTTATTCAAGCTGGCGTACTGGATCCTCCTGTGGTCTTAAGGAAAACTCCTCTCCCTGAGAGCAGTCCACATTTCTGGACATCCGAATGTGGGAGCAGACGTCCTGTCGAGGCAGGGGCCGAGGCCCGGGGAATGGATGCTTCACCCAGAGGGGGTGAAGCAGATCTGGAGAGTGTTCTGACCAGGCTCAGGTGGACCTTTCGCGACTCGAAAGACATCGCAATGTCCCCTCTGGTACTCTCTAGTGCCTCCTGCTCCTGCGGGACTGGATGCTATGGTACGGACGTGGCCGTGGCCTCGTCTGTACGCCCTTCCCCGATCGCTCTGCTCCCGGGAGTTCTGGAATAAGTGTGACCCCTGAGGGGGCACATCTCATAGAGGCCAGTCTCTCAACCAAGGTTGCTGAGACCATCCCTCACTCTAGAGCTCCCCCTATGAGGAAACCCTATGACCTAAGAGGAAGTGGTCTACTGCATGGTGTACCAACACCAGGTCGACCCAGTTCACTGCCCGTTCGGTACAGTACTGGAGTCCCTGCAGTTTCACCATCCGTGGGGCTAACCCACTCCACCCTAAAGGTCTGCTAGTGGGTAGAGCCCCCTTGGTCATACGTTTTCTCCACGGTCGGGAAATCATGCTTCATCTGGAGTGATGAAGCAAGGTGAGTTCTTTTTGACCTCTTGCGACACGAGAGACATCGCAATGTTCCCTCTGGCTCTCCTTAGTGCCTCCAGGTCCGCTCGGACTGGACGCCATAGCACAGATGTGGCCGAGGCTTCGTCTGTGCGCATTTTCCCGATCGCTTTGCGCCAGGAGTTCTGGAAAGAGCACGCCGGTATCACCTGCGTACTGGCTGGTCCGAGTATGGTTCTTGGACCTCCCCTCTCACGCTGGGGGCACGACCTGCTACCCCCACATGGAGAGGTGGAAAGTTATGGGTATGGCCCCTGGGGGGGCGCAACTCATTGACTCTGGTCTCTCAACCGAGGTTGTTGAGACCCTGCTCCAATCCAGAGCTCCCTCTACGAGGAAACCTTAAGTGGAATCGGTCTGCTTCAGGGTGTCACGAACACCGTCTAGACCTAGTTACTGCCCAGTTGGTACAGTACTAGAGTCTCTGCAGACTTACCTCTCCACACGACCAGCTCACTCCACCCTGAGGGTGTTCGTGGCGGCTTACTGGCCTACCACGCCCCTTGTGGTGGCTCGTCGGTTTGGTTTCCTCAGTGGTGCACTCAGGTTGGGACCCCGAGGGGTCTCAAGCCTCTATTACCTCCATTCGTGGAGTGCGACCAATGGGAAGTATATCTGTCCAGTGTGAGCACTGGGCACGTACGGCCACAAAAGAAAGCATGTGGCACGATCAGAGCTTCAGTAGATGGATCACGGATGCCATTTCTACTACTTCCAAGTCCTCTGGTCTCCCAGCTCCATGGGGAGTCAAGACTTTCCTACTGAGGCTGTCTGCCTCTAAAAAGCTCTGATGGCAGGTGTCCTTAGAAACCAGGACATCTGCAGTGCTGCGGGTTGGTCCTCGCCCCTGACGTTCGTCAGGTACTACAAATTCGACCTCAGAGCCGCTCCAGGCTCGGCTGTACTCTCGGCCTAGTGTGCTAGGCCTAGAGGGTTAGCCACCTCCCTAGCCAGGAGGAGACTTCTCAAGGCGCATTCTTTCTGCGGAAAGAAGAGAAGTCGTTATTCGCCACAACGCTCCTCGTGTGCCTGAGGGCCGAGGAGTGTCCCTGCATCCTCGTGAGCCCGAGGGCCGAGGATCAGACTGCCCTACTTTGTTCTCGGGTGCCCAAGGGCCGAGAACCATACAGCCCTCTTGTCCGCGGAATGCTAGACAATGGCTTCATTCTCCTCGTGTTCTGGCGCGGATGCTACTAGACCGAGTGTATTTCGGTCCCTCTGGTTTCTGGCCCATCCCAGACCAAGGACTAAGACTCCTCGTCTGCCTTTAAATAAGGCCGAGGAGTGCCTCATGCACTGGCTGGGCAACCAGGCAGAGGCCCACTACTATCCTCGTGCGCCTGAGGGCCGAGGATCTTACAGCCCTCTTGTCCGCAGAATGCTAGACAATGGCTTAATTCTCCTCGTGTTCTGGCGCAGGATGCTACCAGACCGAGTTATAACAGTGTCTTAGCAGGTAAGTATTCTAGACGCTGTCTCCTTCATGGTCTGGCAGGAAACCAGACGAAGGACTAGACTCCTCGTGTGCCCGAGGGCCGAGGGGTGCCTCTTGCACTGGCTGGCGAACCAGGCAAGAGGTCCACTGTTCTCGTGTGCCTGAGGGTCGAGAACCATACAGCCCTCTTGTCCGCGGAATGCTAGACAATGGCTTCATTCTCCTCGTGTTCTGGCGCGGATGCTACCAGACCGAGTGTATTTCGGTCCCTTTGGTTTCTGGCCCTTCCCAGACCAAGGACTAAGACTCCTCGTCTGCCTTAGAATAAGGCCGAGGAGTGCCTCATGCGCTGGCTGGCTACCAGGCAGAGGCCCCTACTGTCTTCCCCGTGTGCCCGAGGGCCGGGGATTGCAGTGCCCTCTTGTCCGCGTAATGCTAGACAATGGCTTATTCCCTCGCGTCCTGGCGGAGCTCCAGGCCGAGCCTTGGGTCCCTCTTGTTCTGGCTGAACCCCCAGACAAAGGATCACCCTCTCCTCGTGTGCCCGAGGGCCGAGGAGCCTTGAGGTCAAGCTCACCGTCCTCGTGGGTCTGCGGACCGAGGACTTCCCACACCATCTGTCCGCCGAGTACTAGACAGTGGTCATTTGGTTCCTCTTGTTCTGGCTAACTCCCAGACAAAGGACTAAGACTCTTCGTGTGCCTGAGGGCCGCGGAGTACCTCTCGTTCTGGCTGGTGACCAGACGGAGGAAGACCTCCATTCCTCGTGTGCCTGTGGGCCGAGGAGCACTCTTGGGGTCGAGTGCACTGTCCTCGTGGGTCTGCGGACCGAGGACTTCCCACACCATCTGTCTGCCGAGTGCTAGACAGTGGTCATTCGGTCCCTCTTGTTCTGGCTAACTCCCAGACAAAGGACTAAGACTCTGCGTGTGCCTGAGGGCCGTGGAGTACCTCTCGCTCTGGCTGGAGACCAGACAGAGGTAGAACCCCATTCCCCGTGTGCCTGCGGGCCGGGGAGCACTCTCGAGGTCGAGTGCATTGTCCTCCTGGACCAAGGACTACTACACCATCTGTCCGCCGAGTGCTAGACAGTGGTCATTCGGTCCCTCTTGTTCTGGCTAACCCCCAGACAAAGGACTAAGACTCTGCGTGTGCCTGAGGGCCGCGGAGTACCTCTTGTTCTGGCTGGCGACCAGACAGAGGAAGACTACCATTCCTCGTGTGCCCGAGGGCCGAGGACTACAGGGCCTTCTTGTCCGCGGAATGCTAGACAAGGGCTCTTTCCTTTCCACCCTGGTTGAGCAGACACTGCGCAGGGCTCGGAAATTATGGGGGCGTTGGTAGTCTCGTTCCCCATAGCGTTCTAGACGCGGCTCGAGTTCCCGGAAGGGAACGTCTCGGGTTACGTATGTAACCTTAGTTCCCTGAGGGAACGAGACGCCGCGTCTCGGACCATAATTCCCGCACCCTGCGGCGCTCGCTTCATTCCTAAAGAGCTGCCGCGGGTTTCAAACGCACGTGCTTTATACTTCCCGGTCGATGACGTCACCGCGCCTGTGACGTCACTCCCGTCATTTCATTGGTTGTTAGACACAGTTCAGAGTGCGGCCCGCCAATGGCGTTCCCCATAGAGTTCTAGACGCGGCGTCTCGTTCCCTCAGGGAACTAAGGTTACATACGTAACCCGAGACGTTCTTGTTTATTATACTGACCTAAAATAGGTATTTCACATAAAAGATGTTTACATATAGCCTGGAAAAATCCAGACCCTAATCTATTAAGATTGTGGGTCTGGCATCAAGCAATGAAAAGGACCTAACTCGAGGGGCGGCACCAAGAGTGCATTTGAAACTCTGGGAAACTCTGAAGGACAGAACTAAATAAAAAAAATATGATATTTAGGCAACTTATGCATGGTTTTTCCTTCGGGAGCATCAGTAAGCGTCCCTCAGTTGTCCTCAGTGTGAAAAGAAATTATACAGACATTATTGGAAAGGGTTCAAATACACAAAATGCTGGAAAACCAAAGAATTAGTGAGACCTGAAGGATTTTTCTGAAAAGTAGCAGGATGTTTAACTGTTCAGGACAAACAAGAGACTCATGAACAACTATCACTAAACAAAAAAAAAAAAAAAAAAAAAAAAAAAAACCACAGCTGTGGATCAATTATTTATTTTTTTATTATTTTTTTTTTTTTTAAATCAACATCAATTTATGAAATATTTATGAAAATTTTCAGTTGAATTGAAAGTTTAACATTCAAGATGACTTTGGGAAACTAGTGAAAGAACGATAACTGCAGACATGGAGAAAATGAGTCTATTAAGAATTGCCCTACTTAAAAAAAAATGTTTCTTTTCTTCTTCTTCTGTTGTTATTTTGCGCATTACCAACATATAAGTGCACTGCTGCCTCTCACTGGTTTATTAATGCTGTTGGTTCCTTTGTGGCTACTTGAATATTTTAAGTAAGCTTTACTCGAAGCTGTAAGTACATTGTTTTACTTGCCTTGAAAGTAGCTGTAACTTAATAAAACCTAGTAAGTATAGCAACTAAGTAAAGATAACTAACTACATTTAAGTGAGGTAAACTATTGGATTTTACAGTGTATATGTAAACATCTTTTATGTCAAATATCTTATTCAGGTCAGTACTAAATAAACAATAACATGCACTTTGTATGATGCATCTTACTTAGGTTAAATAATTAGCATTTTGTAGATTCTTAAAGGGGGTTGTAAACTTTTGACCTCAACTGTATCAAATGCAAAGTAATTAATGATAAAGCACAGTCAGCTGGTCAATGTCATGCTTACGCCAATACATAAGCTAAGCAGCAGCTCTACCATGTTTCAACCTGCTGTACAGACTGCCAATGCTGAAATGTAGTATATATATATATAAATCTGTACAGCCTTTAATACAGCCTGAAATTAATATCACAATGTGTGGGTTCGTTTATCCCAGAAGAGAACTTGATTTGTTGGGTGGTTCATGATCAGTTCTCTGGACTGAGATTGGATGTTGAGCTTATTTTATTTGTTAACTGTGATGTGATATCTGATCTGTGTTTATTTCTTGTGTTATTCACTTCAGATGAGGCCAAAATAAAGAAACCCCCACCCAAAACGCTTCCTAAACAAGGTAGGGTCAAATATCAGTCATCATCTGCATGGTTTAAAGATAAATTTTGGTGTATTTACCTGTACCTGTCAATGGGGTGAGAAAAATAATCTTAATTCAAAGGGAAAACAATACTTTTTAGAAGTTTTTCAGAAAGCAAGACTTAATATCTTAAGTCATTTTGTTTCTTAAGTTATTATATCTTGATTTAAGAATGTTTAGATATGTACCTTGGGGGGAAAAAGACAAAAATAAAGTTTATGTTAAAAACTTCAAAAACTAGCTGTACACTAGCTGAACAGTTTTATCCTGGAACAGTCCTTTTTTGCATTTAAGTCCTTTTAGAATTTAGTTCAATGTGTATGCAAGTGATATAAAATGTAAAAAAAAAAAAAGTGTATTTTAATTTGCTTTAGCTGGGTCGTCACATATGATTTGATATGTTTCATGAGCTTCATATGTTTCTACTCACAACAGAACATACTTTAAATCTCACTGCTATCCCACAGTTTTCTGCACAGTCTGTTGTGCATTTTCAAAACATGTTTAACCCCTGTGCAAGCAAATGGATCTTTAGAAAACATAACTATAAATAAATACAGCCCAAACTGTATAACTGGATTATGTGTGTCAGGTGCTCCTCCTCAGATCCAGCAGTTTCCTGACGATATGAAGATCATGGCGGGTCAGGAGGTCAGTCTGCTTTGTAAGTTCACTGGAGCTCAGCCCATCAGCTGCACCTGGCTCAAGTTCCGCAAACCAGTAAGCAAAACCGAAAGACTACTGAATGTTTCATTCTTAAACACGCAGATAACACATGAATTCACTCACCAGTCACTTTAAACGCTTTAAACATTAAGTTATTTTTGCTATTTAAATGGACTTTGGACTGGGAGTGGCTGTCTGGGAAGGCAGCTCACAACTTTTTAGAAACAGCCATCATCCTTAATGACCAAAACACTGAAAGCACTTGCGTATCACTGTGTACACATGGCTCAGACACAAAATTTTAGTTGTAAATATCTATTTTACTCCCATTTATTCAAGTTAGTTGATTTTCCAGTGAAACTTGAAATATTTGGAGTAGCCTACGTCTGCAACAACCACGTGTTCATGTTGGTAATGCATGTCTTCTCTTCAGATTCAGGAAGGTCAGGGCATCTCGGTTTTGAGCACAGACACCAGCAGTCAGCTGACCATCACAGAAGGACAGCAGGAGCACTGCGGCTGCTACACCATTGAGCTCAAGAACAGCTACGGTGTGAGACAGGCCGCCCTTAACCTCACTATAGTCGGTAAGTGTGAACGGTAGTGAACACTGGGACATCTGACCACATGCATATTTAATAAAACACAAAAATGTGCTTTCAAATATCAACTAAAAGAAGGAGGTGTTCACATAGGATGGGTTAATGCATGCCCAGCAAGTCTGGATGGAAAAAGTATTGAGAAACATTGCATTTGTCAACAACAATGTGTTCAACCCTGGATGAGATTTGTTAGAAGACCAAAGGGAGGGACATTTTAGAGAAAATGTTGTCAGCAAATTTTAATATAGAAATACAGTGCAATTTATAAAAAATAAACAGTAGGCCCCATTAGGCATTAAGATAAGCTATCAATTTTTAAAAACACACAGTGATCTATCTCTACAAATTTGTAAAGTATACCATCATGCCATGGACATTTTACAAGGCTGCTTGCAGTGGTGAACGATACTCTACAGATACCCTAAAAAAATTTACTCCAGTAAAATTATAAGTACTCATTTTTTGATTAAACTTCCAAAAATCCATTGTGTTGCTGACTCAAAAGATTGGATCCAATTCACAAATTATTCAGTGTGATTTGCAAATCAGTGCAACTGGTTATTTGACGGAATCAGCTTGTTCACAAATCA
>NC_133368.1:17982174-18002174 GCF_049309525.1 Garra rufa
CAGACATGAAGCAGGAGTGAGAAATGAGAGTTCTTATACAAAAGTCCAAATGGTGAACAGCTGTGAGTGAATCAGTGTTAATGACAAAACAGACGTGAAGAATCAGGAGTGCAGTGCAAACAGCGACCTCAGGTGGCTGAGGGAAACCCCACAGCCCCGAACATGACAGTACCCCCTCTCTAGGGAACGGCTACCAGACGTTCCCAAAACAAAAATTCTGGAGGGAGGAGGAACGGTGGAAGGTGCATCAGGGGGAGGGATGGCGGGCCAGGCCCGTGCAGCGGAGGAACGTGTGTGGACACCGCCGCCAGAGGAACGTGAGCAGGCCTCGCCGCGAGTGGAACGTCCGTGGGCACCGCAGCCAGTGGAACGTGAGCTGGTCTCGCCGCCAGAGGAACGTGAGCTGGCCTCGCCACCAGTGGAACGTCCGCGGGCACTGCCGCCAGAGGAACGCGAGCAGGCCTCCCCGCCAGAGGAACGTCAGCGGTCACCGCCGCGTCCGGAACAGAGAGCGCGGTCACCGCCGCGTCCGGAACAGAGAGAGCGGTCACCGCCGCGTCCGGAACAGAGAGAGCGGTCGCCCTCTCTTGAAAAAATGCCTCTGCCCTCGCCATAAAGTAGGGGCGTGTCCGCGCCGCCTCAGCACTAATGGCGTCCATCGCCGCCAAACAGGCGTAGATGGTGTTGAAGCGAGCGACCGATGCTGCCTCGAAAGAAATCTCCCCCGCTGGACCCACTGTTGGAGTTTGCATTCTGTCACGTGAAACGAAGGAGATCTGGGTCCAAATGCAGGGAAGAGTGAATTTATTATAAATAATAATAAAACAAACAAAACCAAAGGGCCAACACGGCACAACACTACTGGAACTTAAGACAAAAGCAAGACAGATTCAAACACAGACCAAACTCAAAACAATCCAAACAATGCAAACTCAACGAGTGGTGGGTGAGTGAAGACTAATATAGTCTGTGTGTGATGGGGAACAGCTGTGTAATCAGAGTGACAGGTGTGTGAGATGAGGCATGGAGTGTGGAGGGAATAGAACAGCGACCTCCGGTGGAGGAGGAAAAACCCACAGCCCAGAGTCATGACACTTACTGTAGTTCTAGACTAAATGTCAACATACATTTATTTATCTCACTTACAATAAAACAAATTCAGTATTCCTCAGAATAGATAAAAACAGTGAAATGCAGAATATGAATAATATATGAAGAAATATGAACTCAGAATATGATGCAAACCTGCAATAATTTAATATATTAGTAATTCAAATATCTTTTATATATTTAATCCCAATTTATTTACCAATGCCTTTGCTGTTGAACTTTGATGATCCAATTCAACTATACTAATAAGCAAGATGAGTGTCTTATACTTCATGCAATCCAGAATAGCAGCACAATTGAAAGTTTGGTTTGAGCTGTGCCCAAACGTGAATTTACATTTCCATCACTTTTGGTGTGAAAGGGCTTCAATAATTTACCAAAAATAGAACCTTTTTTTTATTAAAAACAAGCAAGCAAGCTTAGCCCAGATGAGAACACAAAATAACATAACACATTACTTTCAATAAAAAGTAACTCAAGTAACTCAATTAATTAGTTTTTTAGGGAGCAACGCAATATTGTAATGCAACACTCTTCGCTACTGTCCAGCACTGGCTGCTTACAGATAATCTCACCTCATATTATTGAGGTAGGCATTAACTAGTAAACCTCAGACTGGCCACTTATATACAGGTGCTGGTCATATACTTAGAATATCTTCAAAAAGTTGATTTATTTCACTAATTCCATTCAAGAAGTGAAACTTGTATAATGTATACATTCATTCCACACAGACTGATATATTTCAAGTGTTTATTTATTTTAATTTTGATGATTATAACTAACAACTAATGAAAACCCCAATTCAGTATCTCAGAAAATTAGAATATTGTGAAAAAGTTCAGTATTGAAGACACCACACTCTAATCAGCTAATTAACTCAAAATACCTGCAAAGGCCTTTGAATGGTCTCTCAGTCTAGTTCTGTAGGCTACACAATCATGGGGAAGACTGCTGATTTGACAGTTGTCCAAAAGACGACCACTGACACCTTGCACAAGGAGGGCTAAACACATTAATAGAGAGGCGAAGGGAAGGAAAAGATGTGGTAGAAAAAAGCGTACAAGCAATAGGGATAACCGCACCCTGGAGAGAATTATGAAACAAAACCCATTCAAAAATGTGGGGGAGATTCACAAAGAGTGGACTGCAGCTGGAGTCAGTGCTTCAACAACCGCTACGCACAGACGTATGCAAGACATGGGTTTCAGCCGTCGCATTCCTTGTGTCAAGCCACTCTTGAACAACAGACAGCGTCAGAAGCGTCTCGCCTGGGTTAAAGACAAAAAGGACTGGACTGCTGCTGAGTGGTCCAAAGTTATGTTCTCTGATGAAAGTAAATTTTGCATTTCCTTTAGAAATCAGGGTCCCAGAGTCTGGAGGAAGAGATAAGAGACACAAAATCCACATTGCTTGAGGTCCAGTGTAAAGTTTCAACAGTCAGTGATGGTTTGGGGTGCCATGTCATCTGCTGGTGTTGGTCCACTGTGTTTTCTGAGGTCCAAGGTCAACGCAGCTGTATACCAGGACGTTTTAGAGCACTTCATGCTTCCTGGATTATTGTGAAGAGGAAGATGCGATATGCCAGACCCAACAATGCAGAAGAGCTGAAGGCCACTATCAGAGCAACCTGGGCTCTCATAACACCTGAGCAGTGCCACAGACTGATCGACTCCATGCCACACCGCATTGCTGCAGTAATTCAGGAAAAAGGAGCCCCAACTAAGTATTGAAAGGCTGTACATGCTCATACTTTTCATGTTCATACTTTTCAGTTGGCCAAGATTTCTAAAAATCCTTTCTTTGTATTGGTCTTAAGTAATATTCAAATTTTCTGAGATACTGAATTGGGATTTTCATTAGTTGTCAGTTATAATCATCAAAATTAAAATAAATAAACACTTGGAATATATCAGTCTGTGTGGAATGAATGGATACATTATACAAGTTTCACTTCTTAAATGGAATTAGTGAAATAAATCAACTTTTTGAAGATATTCTAATTAAATGACCAGCACCTGTATATAAACACTTATTACACTTAATATTTTTACTAATAGTAACCCAGTTACTTACTTGTGCACTCTGAAAAAAACCTATCACCATTCCCATGTAACCTGTTCAGAATTTTTTTTTTTTTTTTTTTTTTTTTATCTTGAGGAGCAGTTTATTACCACGTAATAAGACATACTTTTTCTGATGTGTACAATCATACAGAAATTGACTTTAAAAATCATCTTCCACAATTTTTTCATAGAATGAGTCATGAATAGAAATTTTAAAAAATGAAATTGCGGTCAAACCAGTCCTGTTTCTAAGTGTGCTTCTGCCTCACATCTGTCTGTAGTGTTTATATAGTGGGTCACTGACATATCCATGTAAACACTGGTGTCAAGCACTGCTTGGCATTGATGGTTTAGGAATGGTTTTGACATTTGACTTTGGCCTTAGTTTTAGGTAAATCTTTAAAGACTAAAATGACACCAGAAAATTGACAGTTTCCTCTGTTACAACCACACAATTCTGGACTCAAATGCTGACTGCCAACAAGTAGTGCACATGTAGATGATCTAGCAATTTTTGTCAATTTTAGGACACAATGTCTCACAATCTTCTTTCATCTTGGTCTTCACAGATAAGCCTGACCCCCCTGCCCGTGTCCCAGCAGCCTCAGACATCCGTAAGTCCAGCCTCACGCTGTCCTGGTATGGGCCGACATATGATGGCGGAAGTGCTGTCCAATCCTACAACCTGGAGATGTGGAACTCTGTGGACATGAAGTGGACAGATCTGGCGTCCTGTAACAGCACCTCTTATAACGTACAGAACCTGCTTCCAGACAGACAGTACAAGTTTCGAGTGAGAGCAGTGAATATTTATGGTGTCGGAGAGCCCAGTGCCGAGTCTGTGACCGTACAGGTTGGGCAGCAGGCTGAAGACGGTGAGTGCCACCTAGTGGATATCAAGAGTATTATAGGAATGGATTGCAGTGTCAACTTTGGTATTCAGTTTAAAATACCTTGTAACAACAATCTGCTGATTTTACAGAAAATAAGGAAGATGAAGCTGAGCCCTCAGATGATGGTATGTGCCATGTTTGTGAGATTCAAGTATTAAAAAATTTTAACTATCAAGTTTATCTTTATATACAATAGTAAGTAAAAGGACTATGCATTTTAAACAGTTGCATAGTTTTTACTTTTATACATTTTAACCCCTTCAGACCTGAATTTTTTTCACTGAAAAAAAAATGTTTTTCCCACTTGATATTTGCTCTTCTCCAACATATAAATGAGTCTAAAAAAGAAAGATTTGTGCCAACTCATTTTTTATTAGATTTTTCCCATGTCCACTACAATGGACGCCGGGTCTGAAAAGAAACAAAAATCCTAATTTTTTAACCATACATAATAAATAGAGTTTGTGCACTATAGTTAAACTAGTTTTTAAGATTTTGAAAAGAACACATACTGTATGAATAAATAATGCAGTAAGAATGTGGAAAAAAGGTGAGATGATATGAAATCTAAAAAAATGTTGTTTGATCCCTTTTTTTGGTTGAAGTGGGTGAATTGGAGTATATGTATAAATGTCTTTGTGTGTGTGTGTGTGTGTGTGTGTGTGTGTGTGTGTGTGTGTGTGTGTGTGTGTGTGTGTGTGTGTGTGTGTGTGTGTGTGTGTGTGTGTGTGTGTGTGTGTGTGTGTGTGTGTGTGAATGGGTTTATGTGTACTTGCTGATTGTTTTGATGAATATATGATTGTGTGCATTATAGCAGCAAGGTATTAGTGTGCATGGAGGGGGTGTGAGTGTGTGTATTGCATTGTATTCACTGATCACACATCCACTATAGCTGTTCCTCACTAAAATCAATGAAATATTGATTTACAGACTATAGTCAATTCGAAGACATAAATGAAATCATATTAATATTAATTTCATTAATTTACAAAACATTAACATTAGAATTTGTAGCTCTGTATTTAGCTTTGAAATGCTTCAACAAATTTCTCAACCTGTTTTACAATTAATTCATGAGGTTCCTGCTGATATCGCTCAAGACCTGATGTCCATTGTGATGGACATTGCATTTTTAAAAAATCCCGTGTTCTGCAAATCTGAAAGATCTTCAAAATAACTTTGAATATTATCATTTGATAGTCTTAATTTTATAATAGATGCAAGTTGATGAGCCTACCATTAACATAACTCTGCATATAAAAGGTCAAATGTGGGCTTCCTCCTCTTCCTCTCTAAGTGGTGATCATGTCGCTCTTTTGTGATGCCTGTAGCTCAATCAGATTAAGTTAGGAGTCATATCTTTGTTGTGATTGGTTGATCAGGGACCAATCAGTGACCAGGCATTGCTCATATTATAAAAACATAAAATTGTATTGGTTTAAACAAAAAATCATGTGATGTCCATTCCAATGGACGCAGGGTCTGAAGGGGTTAATGTCAGTTTTAAATTGAGTATAGGGACTTTTCAAACTATTTGACTTTAATGATTGTAATAATCAAGTAAAGTAAACATTTAGATAATTGTATAATTTTTGTAAATATGTTTTCCACAAAATTCATGACTAATATTTTTAAGGGCATCTTTACAAAACACAGACATCTTCACGTTGATGCATGTTTCTCTCCTGCTAGTAATCGGACACATGGAGGCCATAAAACACACATGCTTCTTAGTTTTGTGCTGTTAGAATGTGCAAAGATGGTTTATTCTGTACTTCAACTGCATATTTACCTGTTTTCTGATTATCAAGTAAAGTGTCACTGATTTATTAAAGGTTTTCAAAAACTTTATCCACTGATGTTTCAGTTTAATTTTCAGTTAAAATGAAAAGTAAAAAAAAAAAGTTAATTATTGCAATTGACTGATTATAGACAATCCAGAATGATTTCCTCTCTTTTCAAAACAGAATCAGAGAAGGAACCGGATTACAGAAATGTAATGATCAGGGCAGATCTAAAAGTGAAGGACCTGTATGATGTGGAAGACAGACTGGGCACGTGAGTATGACAACAGATCGTAAATTTGGCATAATATGCCATAAATTATTTGATATTGTCATATGTAAAGAAACCAGCAACAGCATCTAGCACATAGATTATCTTCTATAATCTGTCTAATCAAAAGCAATAACAAAAAGTTTATTAAACATACTAAAAGAAAAATAGGATCTGAAAGTTTGCATTTTTTCAGTCTTATTTTTTTTCTTCTTTTTTTTTTCAGAGGGAAATTCGGGACTGTTTTTAAACTGATAGAAAAGTCCACAAAAAAGGTGTGGGCTGGGAAATTTATAAAAGCTTATTCTGCCAAAGAAAAAGAAAACGTCAGACAGGAAATTGCAATTATGAATGACCTGCATCATCCAAAGCTTGTGCAATGTGTTGACGCTTTTGAGGGAAAGACTGACATTGTAATGGTGCTAGAAATGTAAGTCCATATGTGTTTTATGAGCTTTGATTTTAGGTTAGTGAATGTAAAAAACTTTTATTTACTAAATTACTAATTAGAAGTTATTAATTGTAAAGTAACGTTTAAAACGTAATTTTAAAGTAAATTGGCTTGTCCTGCAATACACTGTTTTAATTCCAATATGCCAAAATGTGTCACTCGTAGACATTTGTTTAGACAATGAAGTGATTAAGTGTCTTGACCAAGGACAGTTTATAGATTAACTTTTCTTTTTTAACTGCAGATCATTAACTATTAACTAACCTTTACTAAAAAAAAAGTCTGTTAAATAAGAAATTCTTCTGCATGCTCCTTTCATTCTGGTGAAGTCACTACAAGCACATCATGTAGATTTGATTCCTGTACTTCAATTATTAAAGATGAATTAAAGGCAAGAAGTCCCAAAGAATTTCTAAATAAAGTCATATAGCATATAAATTGAGTTTTATCAAAGGTAATTACATTCCTGTTTGAGGTTTTCAGTATTACACTGGATGTCAGCAGCTTATACGGTATGTGAATGCGTCTGGTGTATTGGCTGAATGCTGGTGTTCTTCAGGATATCTGGAGGGGAGCTGTTTGATCGAATCATAGATGAGGACTTTGAGCTGACAGAGAGAGAAGTGATCAAATACATGCTTCAGATTGTGGATGGGGTAAATTTCATCCATAAGAAAGGCATCGTCCACCTGGACCTCAAACCTGAGAACATCATGTGTGTCAATAAGACCGGCAGCAAAATCAAACTCATTGACTTCGGACTGGCACGCAGACTGGGTCAGTAGAAAACCCTCACACTGTGTGGTTTTTTTTGTTTGTTTGTTTGTTTGTTTGTTTTAGCATTTTGACAATGTAATTTAAAACATTTATTGATTTACAAATGTGAATTATGTTTGCTTACACTTTAAAATTTATTGATGCAACCAAGCAATTTTAAGTCACTTGTCAAGCCACTCAACATCATGCATAGTTTTAAAATGGATTGTTTTTTGTCTTTTGTATGGCTGTAGAGAATGCCGGCTCTCTGAAAGTCCTGTTCGGCACCCCAGAGTTTGTGGCTCCAGAAGTGATTAATTATGAAGCCATCAGTTATGCGACAGACATGTGGAGTATAGGTGTAATCTGTTACATCCTGTGAGTACACAAACATTATGAAGAGAAATTACCTATATGACCAGTGAATTATACCTAAGCCCTCATGCAATCTGCAGACTTTATTCCATTTTCTATGCAATTAAATTTTGTGCCATTTTCTGTGCTGGTCTCAGGATAAAATCTGTAGAATTATGTGGAATAAATGTAAACTTGAGCTGAGAGTACTTCATATTTATTGGTTACTGGACACCTATTTAAATGATTCAAACAATTTAATAAATAAATATATATGTCAGCCCTATAATTCGTCTGCATGTTCCCTTCCAACAACCAGAACTTGTCAAGCCTCATAATTGACGTGTTCAAGTTTCAGAACTAAACTACACATTATCATAACTTAAATATGTTAATTATGTATTATGGAAATAATAGGCTATAAAAGAATATAATTAATTGTGATTTGACTGTAATGTTTCCTGAACTTTAATTATGTAAAATACTGTAAATTAAAATATATTGTAGTTTAAATATATACGAAATCCAATTAGCTGAACTAAACAAGTTTTTTTATGCCCCACTTAAAGGCATCCTTATTTGTAAATTTTATAATTACTTCTATTTTCGTTTAACATATTTATGGGGTATTGTTAAATGTACTGACAAAGATAATGTCATGTAATTTCTTTAGAATATTGGATGACATGCATTTAAATATATTTGTAATTACCCATTTTAATAATGAAGTTGAGATATAGTTGTCAGGAATATGGACCAGTTTTTCTGTGTTTTCCCTCCCCACTTCCTCTGTGAGTTAGTTTTCCCCCTTGCTTCTCTATGCCCATATTTGGTTTTGTTCCTGCTCCTGTTCCAATTGTGTTCCACTGATTTCAGGTGTGTCTTGTTTAGTTCCTTGTGACTTATGCCGCGTTCCAGACAACCCGTAACCCGTGTTTTTCCGACCTTCTACCAGTGAAAGTGCACTGGAACGGCAGTCAAACCCGTGACTTCCCACTCGTGAACTTGTACTAGATCGATGTACTCCTAGTTACGAGTTCTGACGTAACATAGCCCGCAAAACAACAAAGTCAGCACTAATGTCTGCGTTGTTTATGCAAGTGGCACACGGTGGAAAAATAGAGCTTAGGACAATATAACGTTGCAATCAATTTAATAATAATATAAAAATAATAATAATTCATAAATGTGCCCAGGCAGTTTGGCGTGACTTGCCTGGAACGCTACAAAGTTGTGAGTCGTGGTTTGAAGGTGGTGATTTACCAGTTAAAAAACCTGCCTGCAACGCAGCATGAAGCCCTGTGTTTTCCAGTGTCTAGCATCCGGTGTCTAACATCAATCCATGTGCCATGATTCCTGCTTGCTCTGTGTTTCCCAATTTGGATTATTGAAGCCTCATATTTTGGTTTCATCCGTGTCCCCTCGCTCCTTCACTCCTACGTTGTGGCAATTGTGACAGAACCCCGGGCCAACAACAATAGGTTTATTTGCATTTTCCCTTCCGTTTGTTTTGCGTTTTTGTACAGTATTTATTTATTTTTTTCGTAATTGGTTAGTCCGCCTGGAATGCCTCCTCCTCCTGCTGGAATGGGGGGATAGATCGCTCAAGGACCATACCAGACTGTTCCTGGCCCTCTCGAATATCACCAGCTATCCGGACGACACGTCATACAAGGGTGGTCCTCGAGCGAATTTTGATGCCTTTGTGAGCCCAGAGCCCAGCTCACCGTCTCCCTGTGGTGCGGAGCATCAGCCCGAGCCCACAGATGATGGAGCCCGCCATGACCGAAGAGCCATCGCATCAAGGAGAGACAGAGCTGAGGATCGCCGCAGAGCCAAATCAGTGTTTACCGTCAGACCAGGTGTGAGAGCCTCTACCATGCCCACCACAAGGGAAGAGATCTTGGCCAGTGTGATCATGGAGAGGAGCTCCGCCCACTGCACCATTGCTGAGGGTGAGCTAATTATGGATCTATGGGCTCCTGTTCCCACGTCCAGCCCAGCGAGGGCCCCTGTTCCTACGTCCAGCCCAGAGAGAGCCCCTGTTCCTACGTCCAACCCAGAGAGGGCTTCAGTCCCCACGTCCAACCCAGAGAGAGACTCTGCCCCTAAGTTAAGCCCAGAGAGGGCTCCTGTTCCAACGTCCCGCCCCTGAGAGGGCTCCTGTCCCTAAGTCCCGCCAAGAAAATGTTTCTGTTTCCAAGGGCAGCCCTAAGAGCCCAAAGGTTCCCTTCTGGCAACCCCTCTGCTCACCCTCAGCCCACCATCTGTGCAGTGGGCTCACCGTGGGTCTGTCAGTCTCCATCTGCGTTGTGGCTAAAGGATCCCTTGTCTCCGCCTCCTGTCTCAGAGTCCAGGACTCTGCCTCAGCCCATTGACCCAGTGGCTCCACCATGGCTCCATAGCTCTCCACTGGCTCTGCTGGGCTCCCTCGTCCCTCTGGCTCTGCCCTGGTCTGTTGTCGACCATCCTTCGCCTCAGGACTCCACTTCTCCGGCTTCGCCTCATCCCTCTGTCCGGCTCCTCCATCCCTTCGGCTCCACCTGGGTCCTCTGTCGCTTGGGCGACCAACGTGGAGGCATGGATCCAAAAGGCCGCAGTGGAGTCATTAGTTCCACCTCGGCCCTCTGGATCCTCCTCGTCAACCTGGCTCATTGGCTCTTTGTCTCCTCCACCTGCTCTGCCGCCGCTGGTCAGCCCCCTGGAGTCGTTAGCCCTTCCTCCTCCATGGCTCCTCTTTCCGTCGACACCACCGTGGGTCTTTATCATGGCTGTGGCCTGGGTTCCGCCTCCAAGTCCCTCCTTTCATCTCCCTGGCTCCTTTAGGCTCCTTCTGTTTCCTTCTTGGCTCCTTCCTCTGATACTCCTCCCGAGCCTCCTCCCAAGTTCCCACCCTTCCCTCCCTCAGTTGTTTCTAAGGCGCATCCTTCCAAGAGGGGTGCGATATGTCAGGAATATGGACCTATTTTGTTGCGTTTTCCCTCCACATGTTTCTCTATGCCCATATTTGGTTTTGTGGCTGTTCCTGTTCCCATTGTATTCTGTTGATTTCAGGTGTGTCTCATTTAGTTCCTTGTTACTTAAGCCCTGTGTTTCCCTTTGTCTAACGACCAGTGTCTAACATCAATCCATGTGCCATTTTTCCTGCTTTTCCATTTTCCTGCTAAAATGTGTGAAACATAGTCATGAAATGTATATTTATGGAACCTTTTATTTTATTATTATTATCATATTATCTGCAAGTACAGTTTTATTTAAAAACATACTTTTAAGATTTGAAGTGCACATTCAGTGCAGTTATGATCACTTCTTTTCCACAAGGGTGATCATCCCACACTGTTTCATAACATTGTTGGGAAGAATGTGTGATTTTTTTTTTTGCTTAACATTCTTCCCTGTGGAAATCACCTCATCAAGGTGAAATACAGCAATCCCTCATGAGTGTTATTCGGTTGTCTTTTTGTTGTCTGTTTTATCAGCTGTCAGAAAGATGTAGATCTCTTTTATTTGTCTGTGCTTTCCCTCAGTTATACAGTGTTACTCTGGGCATTAAGAATAATTATTTCTTCCTGGTGTGACTATTCATTTACTTTCATTTGTATAACCCAATGTAGAGTCAGTGAAACAAGTTAATCCTATAATGGCCACCATATCAGATTTGATATGCAAATATCTAAGACTTTGCTAAAAAAAAAAAAAAACTCTTTGATAGTTTATACTTTTTAGCAAGAAAAAGGCCTTTTAGAATAACGGAACAAAAGTCCCTCTCCAGGTCTTTTTGTTGTTAAATCTTTAATGATTTTTTTAAAAGTAAACATTAAATTATTATTATTATTATTATTATTATTATTATAAAGGTTACTTGATTTTTATTTTTTATTAAAAAGTTAAAATGTTGCTATCAAATTTGATAAATATTAAGTGTCAGATATACTACTATATAAGGCATAAGTCTGACATATTTTTTCTTTAATTGTTTCTCTTTAGTGTCAGTGGTTTGTCTCCCTTCATGGGGGACAACGATAATGAGACGCTGTCGAACGTGACCTCAGCCACGTGGGACTTTGAGGACGAGGCATTTGATGAGATCTCAGACGAGGCCAAAGACTTTATCAGTAACCTGCTGAAGAAAGACATGAAGTGAGTGCACATCTCTACTTCATTTTCACAATGTTGAAGTCTTCTTTCAGAAAATACTTAAAAGAATAATTGTTGCCTTGTCCTTGAGTCATTTTGAATGTCTGTTTTAATTAATTTCCTCCGTCTTGCGTCATGCATCGGTTCTCTCTGAGGTACAGTAGCAAGGTTTAATTCTCTGTCAGAGATCATACATTTTCTTTTTACAGTTTCGTCCGTTTATTTTTTTTTTTTAGAGCTCTTTCTCTCTCTAAGCAGTTGACACACAGTTGCAGACCAGTGTTTGTGTGTTTTTTTGTCTGCAGAGCTCGCCTGAGCTGTGATCAGTGTTTCCAGCACCCCTGGCTCAAACAGGACACCACTAACATGGAGGCCAAGAAGCTTTCTAAGGAGAGGATGAAGAAATATATTCTGAGAAGAAAGTGGCAGGTCAGAATCCAGAATGTTAATAGTCTGACTTAAAGTGTTGGGTTTTTTTGTATTTTTGATAGTCTCATTAAAGGGTGTTTCTTATTCTAGTTCTATTACTGATGTGTTAGTGAATAAAGTCATAAATGATTATTTTGCACACTGCTTTCCAGAAAACAGGGCATGCGGTACGAGCTATTGGTCGACTGTCTAATATGGCATTGATGGCAGGCGTTCATGCCAAAAAGAGCTCCCCCACTGAAGGTGAACAAAATTTCTGTGTTCACTAGTCCTTACATAAAAGACTCAGCTAATGGATTGTTAGCCAAGTAATTGTTTGTGATAAGGAAGTGTGCTTGTACTGCACATCAGTCTTAAAATTATATCAGATGTTCTGCGTTGTAATTGCAGATAATATGAAATTATTGAAATAAACTGCCACATAAGTGTAGAGTACACGTGAATTACATTAAATTATTTAAATTCTTATTTAATAATTAATTAGATTACTATTGTTTTCATTTAGATTTTATTTACTTTAAATGCTTGTCAGCACATTCATCATTTCAAAGTGAAGTAATTATGAGATTACATATAAAAATATAGTCAAAACCATACTATAAAATTGAGCTAATTTAATTTAGAACTTAATATATGTAGAATTATAATGAAATTTCATTGAACTGAAAACAACATGCAATGAATTGTACTGTAGTTCGCACTTACAGTACAGTTAGATTATTCTTTTAAAGTATTCTGAAAATTATTTTTCAAGTACTATTTTAAAGTACTGCTTCTTTTTCACATGAGATGACATTGTTAACCTGGTTAGTACTGTTCCAAACACTTCCAAAATGAGACTGCCTGTGAAGAGTTGTCATACTGTATTGTCTTGTACTGTATTGTATTAACATTTATTTTCCCCCCTCTCTAAATTTTACATTTATTTTTAAATTCAATGAATGAATGAATATTAAAATACAGATGCGTTTTGAAGTCTTTCAAGTCTTTAAAATGAGTATTTACATTCAAACTCTTTCCATTTGTCTGTCATAGTAGATGATAAACAGTTTGCTGCTGAATTGGAGGAGAAAACTCAAATGAAGCCCATGTTCAGCAGTGTTATTAAAGACGTGGAGGTGGTGGAGGGCAGTGCTGCTCGATTCGACTGCAGAATTGAAGGTAAAATTATATTTATGTACTGCTGAAACATTCCATTGCTAAAATAAAATAAAAATATTGCACCATCACAACTGTTTTAAAAACCTACAATCTACAAATATTTAGAATCTGCAAATATTGTGAATAGCATTTACTTTTGAAACTTAAATTCAATTAATTTATAGTGGTTACAATCAACATCTATTGGTCAGATTCAACCTAATTGGTGAATTCAAAAAACTCATACATGATTTAGACAAAGAGACATCAAAAATGAATCTCAACAATGGAGACAATTAAAAGCTTCATGCTGCAATGCATGCTGGATACCAGCACAGTACACTCACCCCGTCTCCTAGCATGCATTTCAGCATGAATAAATTATGCTGCTGAATTGTACAGTTATTCTATAATTCTAACTATGAGCTTTTATTTTTGCTTTTGTATTGAGTTTTAGTAGTGTTTTTTGATGTTTAGAGTTTATTTTGTTAATTGTCACCGTTATTGAGATTCATAAGCTGATTCTTGATGTGTGTCTAAATTACAAAAACTTCTTAGCTTGTTTTATTATATGATGGTTGTATAATAAAATTAATGTGTATAATAATATGCTTTTGTCAAAAAAAAAAAAAAAAAACACTGAACAATATCAATAAAACTGGATGTTGAGCAAAAAAAAAAAAAAACATGTGAAAACATAATTAACAACCCTTGGTTTTTTTCCCTGGCTCTTTTTTTTTTTTTTTTTTTACCACAACAAATTTGTTTTTCACATCATTATAGCAACTAAACCATTGTTGAAGTACAAAGGCCAAGGGTCCAGAGCCCAATGAAAGAAAACACTAACCACCATCATGGTAGTGTCAAACAAAATAAAACCAACATCTAAACCTTTGTTAATCCTAAATAAGCACATCTGTAGACTGACAGAAATAAAGTCAATCTGGTTTGTAATGTGAAGCTGGTAATGCTGTTTGAGGAGTTGTTAAATCAGATCTTTAGAGTTAAGGCCTTTCCACACTGAGTACGAAAAAGCGAAACGAATATCGCACACGATGATGCACTGGAATAAAACAACAGATTTCTATGGATGCTTCCACATAGCATTTGCGCACCAAAAAAAGCTAATGTTTTTTTAACAACCAGTCCGACTAATCTTTTCAATTTCGCAAAGCAAAAACACGGTCGTCCAATAAAATTTGAGCATTACAGTACATCATGTGCCCCGGAGCAGCTGCTGTTGCACAAAAGGACAAGAGTGGTGGCGCTGATTCGAAAACCAGTGTAAACAAACACAGAAGAAGAGTATTCTGAGAGAGAAGAGGATGCGCTCTTGTTGTCATTGCATCTGAGAACAGATCGTTATTCTCACATTCTTAATATAATTTCTATTAAGTCTCCACTGAATTATGTGATCTGGACGAGAATACTGTCTGTTTTCTTCCATGTGCACGAGTGTTATCAAAGCCAGAGCCAGAGCCAGAGCATTCACTCTCTAGATCTTCCGTATTTAAAAAAAATAAATTATTGAAACATTTTTCTGCTTTTCTACACATGAAATATAAAAGCCTACACACTGCAAATAATTGTCACCTGTTTCAATTTAGGAACATAAGTTTTGTGGCTGCCTTAAGATTTTAAGTCATTTCAACTCACAACTTTAAATCTTGCCTAGAGTTGAATTGCTTTAAGTTAATTTGATTTTACACAGTTTTCTGTTTCAACTTATTAAATTAAGTTGAATAAGTTTTAACATGCAAGCAACTTTTGAATCAATGTAAAAAAAAAATAGTTGATTTGTGAATCTTTTGCAAATTAGTGTTGAAAAATCAACAAAGCAAGTGATTAGTGCTAACTTTAGTTGGACTCTTGATTCATTTTACTTTAATATTACGTTATTATTGTCGTTTCTAACAATGTGCTAAAATACATTGGTTAAGGCAATAGAAGCTGAAATCCACAGAGATCAGATAATTGCAATCATAGTGAGCTTATTTAAATATTAGCTCACAAGTGTGTTTGGTTTTATATGTTTGTTTATAATGCGAGATACTACAACGAGAGATTTAAGCAGTTGTACAGATATCACACTTTTATGAATTAACAGTAAAAACATTGCTGAATCAATTACACATCAGGAATTAGCGTATCAAACTCAACAATGGTGACATTCAGCAAAATAACATTTTATGCAGAAATGCGTGCTGGGTATTAACATAGTACAAAACTCATTCATGATTCCCAGCATGCATTGCAGTTAATCTGTTTATTAATTAGTTTGATGATTGTCACCATTGTTCAGGTTTGTACAATGAGTGTTGATGTCTAAAACTTTCTCACTACAGAATTTTTGCATTTCTGATACAAGACATTTACATAAGCAATAAAATATCATCAGTTTTATTCAGTATTACTTTGCAACTTTATTTTCTATAACTCTATTGACACTGTCACAAGAGTCAAGAGCCCAACTAAAGCAATTACTGATCACAGTAATGGTGAGTTGTTGAAATTTCAACATGTTTTCAGCGTTAATAGCGGGTGATATTAATTCAGTGTCATTAACATTGACAAATCAACTATTTTTGACATTGATTCAATGGTTGCTTGCAACTTATTTCAACTTAATTGAAACAGAAAATATTGTAAAATCAAATGAACTTAAGTAAAGCAATTCAACACTAGGCATGATTTAAAGTCGTGAGTTGAAATGACTTGTGCTTTTAAGCTGAAATAACTTAACATCTTAAGGCAGCCACAAAACTTACATTCCTAAGTTAAAAAGGGTGATTTTTTTTACAGTGTAGTATAATTTGCAATACAAAGTTGAAATTGCTTAAATTATATTTATGAGTTAAAATAACTTTAAAACATAAGTTGTCATGGCTTTTTCATCATATCATTTTTTACAGTGCAGACATTAATATCTTCTGAGGCTGAAGTCAGTTTATAGTTGTTTCACTTTTCTTGGGTGATTCTGGTTGTTAACAGTATAGGTGTTCATCACTAATGCACAATCATCACTTAATTAGTCACATAATTATCTCATAACTTACTCTATGTGCTCTAACAGTAGTGTGGACATATGTTAGTGTTCATTTAAAACTGAGGGTTTTGAGTTTAAGGGGTTAAAGTTGAAAAAACTGCATAATAAAAAGTAATTAATTTATGGCAACAAACTGTAGAAAACAGTAATACGCTGGCAACCATGCTGCCAGTAGATTACTTCCAGGAAAAAAAAAAAACAGTAATATACTGTAAAACACAAAAGCCAGATTTACCAAATGAAAAAGTTAATCTGACTGAAACATTAGTGAAAGTTTATAGTAAAAAAGTTATGAAAAGTCAATAACTGTTAAGGAGAATAAATATTAACGCACAAGAGGGATCTGTTAGTTTTGTGGGTTACCATTGTGCTGTAGAGTAGAGCCTGTGCATCAGTCAATGTTGAGCTCAAAAATGTTCTTTTATGTTCTTTTTAAAAGCCCGAATGGTTTGAAGCAATTGGCTTCACAAATGAAATGAGTTACCTTACGTGCTATTATAACAATAATGCACTCTAAATAAAAAAGATAGAAATCTGTAAATTAACAGTACAATGCTGGCACCACAGCTGCCAGTCACTATAAACCAGAATAAGCTGGCAAAACTCAAACAATTTGAGGTAATCAGTTACATCAAATGTATGTTTAGAAATTCAAAGCTGACAGAATTTAATTTATACACACACACACATTCTAGTTGCTAGAAAAATGTTATTTTAGTTACAAGCAATTTTATCGATTTGCACACAAACTAATATTGCAACAGTTGAATTAGAATGACAAGGTAAACTTCTGTTCTCAAACCAAGCCACATGCTCCACTTGACACCATGATGGTAGTCTCAGACGTCACACCCACAGACCATTGGCTGAATTCTGATGCATATGGCACACAAAAGTGGAAACACTTCAGTAGTTTCAAAGTCATCATCAGATTGGTTGAATTATGTAGGGTTTCCAGGAAATGTGTGTCACGTTCTTTAACGCTCCATCTGGAAACAGAGATGCTGTAATGCCAAATCCCTTTATAAAATAAAAAAGCCATTGTGTTTACAACTATGACAACAAGTGCTTATCAGGATCAACAAAATGTTGGACCTTAAATATGTGAAATATTTTTAAACCTCAAATATGTGAAACATTTAAAGAGTGCAGGACCAGATCTTTAGTCTGGCTGCGCGAGACTACGATGATGGTAACCCAAAAAAACGTCTCAGGTTACGTAGGTAACCCTAGTTCCCTGAGGACAGGGAACGAGACGCTGCGTCCTGGTTCAGGACACTATGGGAACTGCCTTCAGCGTGACCGGTTCTGAAGCTCTTATAGAACAACAACAATGAACTTTGACCTTGGCCGGCGCCAGCCTATGACATCATCACCAGGCGCCTACCAGTATAAAAGGGCGCTTGTGAATACATCCACCATCTTTTTGTCTGATGGAGACGTAAGTGGGGCCCGAAGCATGGCTACGAGACGCAGCGTCTCGTTCCCTGTCCTCAGGGAACTAGGGTTACCTACGTAACCTGAGACGTTCCCTTCCGGAGGGAACTCTACGCTGCGTCCTGGTTCAGGACACTATGGGAACGATATACCAACGCCGCCATGCTGAGGAGTAAGTGAACAACTGACTGATTGAGGAGTCAAGAAGGAACATCACTCCCCACTACCAGCGAGAATCGCTCGGGCCGATGTCACAGCTAGCTCGGCTACCCAAGCACGGAACTCCTAGGAGTGGAGGCCTGATACTTCTAAGCGAGAGTAGGCCTAACTACACTCACCGCTAGAGAAAGTAGTGAAGCTTACCCTTAAGTCTTCATACTAAGCGGGGGTTCTGAAGAGCGGAGGCTCTAAACAGACTCTCTAAACGAGAGGAAGCCTGGCAACACTCTGTGCTTGCGGGGAACTCTGGGAGTGGAGGTCAGAGACCTAACTACACTCAACACTGGAGGTGATCCATGAGGCTCCAGGAGCCTAAGCAATAGAACCACCTAAGTGGAGTTCTCAGGAGAGTGGAGGCTTCTGCAAGAAGACTCTCTAGATGAGAGGAAGCCTAGCGACACTCGATCCTATAAGTAGTGCTGTCTGCAGTGGAGTTGGAAAAACCCAGGGGTTTTTAGAACCAACTCTAGAATGGGAACGGAGAAATACTGCGTAACCCATACCATACAGGATTTTAGAAAAGAACCCAACCTTCGGGGGGGAATCTTTACCACTCATGTGGATTTCAGAAAGTGGCCAAGGACTTGCGTGTGCACTTACCACTTCACGTGGGTTTTTAAGGAGTGCTCAAAGCTTCGCGTGAGTACTCACCACTATTGTGGGTTTGAGGAGGTGCCCAGAGCGTAGCGAGGGAATCACCATATAATTATCACAGGCGACAGCAAAGCCTGGAGCTTCGGAGCTCTGTAAGAGTGGAGGTCTCAAACACAAACCCTCTCGGTGAGGGGAGACCTGGCTACACTCACACTGGAGGCGGAGCTTCTGGAGAACGGAGGCCTCACAGAAGACTCTCTAAAAAGAGAGGAAACCTGACAACGTTCAAACATACAGCTCTTAGGAGTGGAGGTCTCAAATAACCCTTCAGTGAGGGGAGACCTGACTACACTCACGCTTGTAAGTACTGGAAGCGGAGCTTCTGGAGAACGGAGGCTTCATAGAAGACTCTCTAAAATGAGAGGAAACCTGACAACGCTCAATCCTACAGCTCTTAGGAGTGGAGGTCTCAAATAACCCTTCAGTGAGGGGAGACCTGGCTACACTCACACCTAAAAGTACTGAAGGCGGAGCTTCTGGAGAACGGAGGCTTCACAGAAGACTCTCTAAAAGAGAGGAAACCTGACAACGTTCAATCCACTAGCTCTTAGGAGTGGAGATCTCAAATAACCCTTCGTGAGGGGAGACCTGACTACACTCACGCCTGGAGCGAAAGACTGGAAGCCTGGGGCCTCACCAGAGGGGAAGCCCATCCACGCTCAATCCGCCAGCTCTTTACGAGTGGAGGCCTCAACACTCTAAGTGAGGAGAGACCTGGCTACACTCACGCTTGGAGGTACTAAAAACGGAGCTTCTGGGGAACGGAGGCCTTCACAGAGACTCTCAGAATGAGAGGAACGCCTGACAACGCTCAACCTCCCAGCTCTAAAGAGTGGAGATTTCACACCAAATATTCAGTGAGGGGAGATCTAGCTACACTCACGTCTGAAAGTACCAGAAGCGGAGCTTCAGGGGAACGGAGGCTTCACAGAGACCCTCGGATGAGAGGAAGCCTAGCAACGCTCAATCTCCTAGCTCTATGGAGTGGAGATCTCACCCAAATATTTTAGTGAGGGGAGACCTAGCTACACTCAACGCTTAGAGAATACCGGAACTCACAGCAGGGCCCAATTGCTGAGAGCAGGGCCCTGTAGAGTGGGGGCTTTGAAATGAATCTCACAGAGAGAAAAAAACCTGACAACACTCTGTCTTGGTGAGCGGTATTCTAATAGTCCCTAGCGAGAGATGCTCGAGAGTGGAGGTCTTAACGAAAATCCCACTGAGGGGAGACCTGGCTACACTCAACGCTACAA
>NC_133368.1:18007174-18024613 GCF_049309525.1 Garra rufa
TTATAAAACTAAATTAGTTTGGGCTGTTACACATACAAGTGTATCTAAAAAAAACAAAAAAAAAAAACAAAAAAACAATGTCATGGAAAAGATTTCTTGAACTTTCAAAATGATATTTCAGTTTGATTCACTAGGCTATACAATCATAAGGATGACTACTGTTTTGACAGTTGTCCAGAAGACAATTGTCACAGAAACGGTCTCATCAACAATCATTGACACTCTTCAAAAGGAGGGTAAGCCACAAACATTCATTGCCAAAGAAGCTGGCTGTTCACAGAGTGCTGTATCCAAGCATGTTAACAGAAAGTTAAGTGGAAGGAAAAGATGCACAACCAACAGAGACAACCGCAGTCTTGAGAGGCTTGTCAAGAAAAATCGATTCACGAATTTGGGTGAACTTCACAAGGAATGGACTGAGTCTGGGTTCAAGGCATCAAGAGCCACCACACACAGACGTGTTGAGGAATTTGGCTACAGTTGTCGTCTTCCTCTTGTTAACCCTCTCCTGAACCACAGACAACATCAGAGGCGTCTTACCTGAGCTAAGGAGAAGAAGAAATGGACTGTTGCCCAGTGGTCCAAAGTCCTTTTTTTATAAAGCAAGTTTTGTACTTCATTTGGAAAACAAGGTCCTAGAGTCTGGAGGAAGGGTGGAAAAGCTCATAGCCCAAGTTGCTTGAAGTCCAGTGTTAAGTTTCCACAGTCTGTGATGATTTGATGTGCAATGTCAGCTGCTGGTGTTGGTCCACTGCACCCGTTTAGCAAGAAATTTTAAAGCACTTCATGCTTCCTTCTGCTGACCAGCTTTTTAAAGATGCTGATTTCATTTTGCAGCAGGATTTGGCACCTGCCCACACTGCCAAAAGCACCAAAAGTTGGTTAAATGACCATGGTGTTGGTGTGCTCACCAAACCTGAACCCCATAGAGAATCTATGGGGTATTGTCAAGAGGAAAATGAGAAACAAGAGACCAAAAAATGCAGATGAGCTGAAGGCCACTGTCAAAGAAACCTGGGCTTCCATACCACCTCAGCAGTGCCACAGACCGATCACCTCCATGCCACGCCGAATTGAGGCAGTAATTAAAGCAAAAGGAGCCCCTACCATGTATTGAGTATATATACAGTAATGTGAGCCAAATCATCACAATTAAAATAACCACTTTTAAGACTTCAGTCTGTGTGCATTCAATTTATTTAATTCACAAGTTTCACAATTTGAGTTGAATTACTGAAATAAATGAACTTTTCCATGACATTCTAATTTATTGAGATGCACCTGTACATACATTTAGGCCATGCATGTGCTGAAGTTGAGTAGCAAATTTGGCAACCAAGCTGTCACAAAAGCTATAGAAAAGAAATATTTTATTATATTAGAAAGTCTAAGGCTACATGAAGATTTCCAAGATGTTAAAAGTTCCTAGAGACACAGATGAGAGCCTTATTCCTTAGTTTAAAATGTGTTTTACCAGAAAACCTTTGAGGGCATTGAACAAAAAACAAAAACAAAAAAAAAAAGCACAATAGGCCTATCATAAAAATGTTTGATCAGAGCAACAAAGAAAACCTGCAGTGTACAGTCAAAGACTTACAAGATTACCCAACACAAGGAGGGAAAAAAATTCAATGCAGTGTATAAGAAGAAGACTTAGACAAGTATGGCCTTCATGTTGAGGCACCTTGCTGAATGCCACTCTTAACCAAGAATACATTTGGAATGATCTGTAGCATTCTGGAAGAATGTTTTATGGAGTGATGTGATGTGGATTAGGAGTATGTCTGGTGCAAAAAAAAAAAAGGCAAAGCTTATAAGCAGAACACCATCTCCATCATCAAACATGGAGGTGGGCCATTCCTATTATGGTGGTGTTTTACTGTTGCAGGAAGTGGAAATCATGACTGTATAAAGGACATCATGAATTTTTCAAGTATTATGCCATTTTGTCAAAAACTGAAGCTGATGATCAATGAACTTCCCTGAAGGACAGCCATGCCAAAGTAAACATTCAAATCTACTTAAGCTTGGCTCAGGGTTCAGTCGTAGAATGTTCTTGAGTAGTCTGTTCAGTCTTCAGATTTAATTCTTATTGAAAATATTTGTTTAAATTTGATGAAAGCAGTGGCAAAGTTAAATCCAAAGATTATCAATGATCTTAAAGTTTTTCAAGTAAGGAATAGGCCAAGATTGCAGTAGAGAGGTGACAGAAGCTTTTACGCACGTACAGGCAGCATTTATTGGAGTTTTTTTTTTTTTTTTTCCGATGGTCTACATCCTGAAATATTGTCCGTGGCAATAAGTTCAACTTTGTCTTCATTCTGTCTAGTGGACAATTTAATTAAAACAGGCCCATTCTCTGAGGCAACTGTAAGTACACTCTTCACCAGATGGCGCTGTGGTGTCACAACTATAAATTAATTGTCTTACTACTTTTCCCATTCTTGCTACTTTTCTTATTTGTTGTCTTAAAGATGTTCTGGACATAAAAACAATTCTGCAATTAGGCAACAGTTAGACAGGACTTTAATCTAGTCTATGTTAAAATTTAAGAGAATTACTAACTAAAGAATCAGCAATTAACCCTACTGAGAGGACGTGTATTCAACACAAAATTTCAGGTCACATTGTAAAGTTTACTGTGAAATGAGAGACTCTAAGCACGAATGGGTTTGAATTCTGTCTGTGTCACAGCAAACATAGTTTAAAACGAGTGGCATCCAGTACAATGTGGTCTCTGTGTTGTGTCCCTGTATGGAGTATGTGGAGTTTAAGAACATTGCTTCCTTCATCTGGCTCACAGACAAATTTAGCAACATATGTCCTGCAACAGAGATTTTATTCTTCCTCCTTTATTTTTGGCATTTTATAAGTCCTTGTAGTGCCTTTGGGCCTCTGAGAGTCTCCCTCAGCGTCTTCAGTTTCAGCAGCTGTGGGCTGCCTGTGTCTCTTTTCTCTTTTGTATGAAGTCTGGTCTCTCCTACCGCATATAGAATTCAACAAAGCGTTAGCACCCATGTGTCTGAAAGTACAGAAAGATTTTACTGCACCACTATAACTGCGCTTTCCCAGCGTTTAACCATACAGTATCACAGCAGTGTCAGCACATGACTCATTAATGGTTACTAATGATGAAATGGATGGTTGTAAAGACTTAAGTCAGCTAGCAAATCGTGGCCATCTTTGAGCGCTAGTGTTGACCAAATTCACTTTTAACCCTGGACCACAAAATCTTAAGTAGCAAAAAAATTGTAGCAATAACCAAAATTACACTGTATGGGTCAAAATTATCAATTTTTCTTTTATACTAAAAATCATTAAGATATTAAGTAAAGATCATGTTCCATGAAGATATTTTGTACATTTCATACCGTAAATATATAAAAACTTAAGTTTGCATTGCTAAGAACATCATTTGGACGAATTTAAGGCAATTTTCTCAGTATTTCGATTTTTTTGCACCCTCAGATTCCAGATATTTGAATAGTTGTATCTCAGCTAAATATTGTCCTATCCTAACAAACCAATGGGAAGCTTTTTTTTTTCTCTCTCCATATTTCAGATGATGTATACATCTCAGTTTTAAAAAATAGACCCTTATGACTGGTTTTGTGGTCCAGGGTCACATAAGTGTAAATGTATAGACTTTCTGTTCTGGGAGACAAAATCAACACTGTTACATTGTACAATAAAAGGGAGTAACTGTGAGATATAAAGACACTATGAAAGGTCACAATTGATCAAACAAACAAACAAATAAATAAAATAAGAATTTTAAAGCTACGATGCATAATGTTGCATGTCTTTCCACAGATGTCTCTTTCCACAACTTGCCTCAAGCTGTACACTTTAAATATTTGTGAGCTGTATGTTTAAATTATTTATGCACCATATTTTAAATTTTGTCCTGTTTGAAATGTTGTTTCCCCCTAGTTTTTTTTCTTTTCTACTTTTTCCCTTGTTTGTAATCTAGTCTGTAGCCTAATGTTGTTAATAAAGAGAGCGAAGAGAGCTATTGAAGTGTATCTATTTTATTTGCGTATGTTGTTAATGTAAATATACAGTAAATCAATAATTCAAAGAACTGCTGGCAACGATGATTCAGTCAATCAGCTACGCCTCCCAAGAGAATCTCATGTATTATTCATGAGCAAAGCCTTCGCTTTAGTAGGATTGGTAAATCCGCTTGCGGGGCGGAGTTGAAGCGCCAGCGCCTGTAGTTGTCCGCTGAAGTGCGTTCAGAGTCTGAATCATGAAGAACAGAAGAGCTCACTGGGAGTGGTGCGGACATTGTGCAATATGCGAATAGGACACGTTATTTGCGCTCTTGTTGCCATTGTGAAGTTATAATGCAGCTGCGCACGGACCCTGCTGCTGCTGCTGCTGACCTCCATGAAGTGTTCAAGCTCAGATAAAGTCGGACAGACAGTGATAACGGATACCGGACACATACAGGACAAACCCGAAGAATAAGAGTGTGACTGTGATACAGGAGGAGAGATGGGGAACGCAGGGAGCATGAACCAACACACTGACCCTAGAGGACACCACATGCCCCTCAAACTGCCCATGCCCGAGCCGGCCGAGCTGGAGGAGAGATTTGCGCTCGTCCTGGTTTGTAGTAATGATTTTAAGATTTTCAGCCAAACAACTAGAAAGAAATCTGCACTTTATTGACTTTCTTTGTTGCACTTCTATTCTATTCTATTCTATTCTATTCTATTCTATTCTATTCTATTCTATTCTATACCTGGAAGTATAGTTGTTATTTTATTTATTAACAGTAAAAGTATATATATCCCGGTTGTAGACATCTAAAGAGGTGTTTATTTTGCCATACCACTTTTGGCTGCAATTCTGCTCTATTCAATTAACTTGGCAATGGTTGTTCGTTTATTTATTAACATTTAAAAGTTTATAAATTTGTTAAACATGTAAGTAGATGTTTACTTTGCCATTTAACGTTTTTGCTGATATTTTATTCTGCTAACTTGGTAGTAGTTATTTAATTTATTTACGTTCAAAAGTATATGGACCCCTTTTAGACATGTAAAGAGGTTTACTTTGCCATTTTACTTTTTACTGTGATTCTATTCTATTCTGTTCACTTGTAGCTGGCCACGTTCTTTTATTTACACTAGTCTGTTGAAAGTTTATAAATAAGTTTTGTGGACGTTTATTAGTCATATAACTGGCCATGGACGGTTGGATGGTATCTGATAGAATTTAATTATCATATTCATATGCCATAGTATTATTAACTGGTATTTCAAAGAATACCATGGTACTACTACAATACAATGTCTTAAAAGCTCTGGTACTTTTTGTTTGAAATTCAGGTGTGTCTGTCTGTCTTTTTTGTTTAGAGATGTTTAGTAACCTATTGTAAATAACTTTAGCTTGGATGAAACAACAAATGCAAATGAATAGTGTGTATTATTATTTCAGTTTAATGTAATTTTGTTCATTAAGATATATTTCAATTTTTTCTGTCTTTGGGGTCTGAAAGTGCTTTTTCTTGATCGCTCTAAATAAGTTGTCCATCTTTCTTGGGAAAGTTTGCTTATCACATACTTCCACCAAAGTTTTCTAGAGAATGAAATACCCTTATGTCCGATTGTTATATAATATTATGTATTATTTAATATCACCAGATAAGAGATTTAAGAGATGTCATCATTGGTCTAATCATGGTGCCATTGTCTGTTTCCAAACATTCCTTACTCATCCATCCTTGTTAGTTTAATGCTGACTTGAATATGGTGCAGGAAATGATGTCATGAAGTTGGAATCTACAATCCTTTGCCTCCGTGTGTGTCTGAAGAATGAAAGGAATGTATTAGATTAGTATGCAGCTACCTGAAGTGTGCTGTGTGTTGAGTTCTGGCCGTCTGCTAGGCCTGGTTTTATGGGGACATATAAATGTAGGTCAGACCTAATGCTTCACTAGCACTAGACAAACCCTTTCAATTAACACACACTCACACAGACTATTCAGAGAGCTGGAGATTTCTTCAAGGAAAGCAGTTAGTGGCAGAATGGGGGGAGTTCAGTCGGTCCCTAAGGAAATGGAGTTGGTTTGGTTCTCTTTCTTTCACAGACCCTCAGGCTGTGGTTATTTTACCAATTGAGGAGGCCAAACGAGTAGTTTCCATTCAATATCCTCAGGGAGAAAACACTCTCTTTCTCGCTTTCTTACTTTCTATTCGTTCTTCCACCTTTTCTCTGTGAGTATGTAACTTGCTGTCTTTATTTGTGGTCGTTTAATAGCAGTCACAGTGTTCTTGTTGTGGTAATTGGCCAGAGTCACAGGCAGATGAGTCCTGGTCTGTCATGGCTGACGTCACTGTCTGGTTCGAGCAGATTGGAAGCTCTTATTCCTAATCTGTGTTTCGAGATCACCTGCCTCTTGATACACATCGCACACTGCTTGGAAACGTCATTGTCTTGACTTGCTATCATGATCTGTATCAGTGCCTTATGAATAATAACCTTTCGTTTCACAATTCTCAATTTCACCCCATAACAAAAAAAAAGTCCAACCTTCAAATAAATAAGCAATGTATAACTTCAACTACTGTATGTCCAACTTTACTCACTTACATGCGGTACAATCATGTATAACAATATATATTACATAGAAAATTTCAACTGCTTGGTTGTTTATAATATGTGACCCTGAGCCACAAAACCAGTCATAAGTAGCATGGATATATTTGTAGCAATAGCCAACAATACATTGTATGGGTCAAAATGATTGATTTTTCTTTTATGGCAAAAATCATTAGGATATTATGTAAAGATCATGTTCCATGAAGATATTTTATAAATTTCCTACCGTAAATATATCAGAGCTTAATTTTTGACTAGTAATATGCATTGCTGAGAACTTAATTTGGACAACTTTAAAGGCAATTTTCTCAATATTTTGATGTTTTTGCACCCTCAGATTCGAGATTTTCAAATAGTTGTAACTCGGCCAAATATTGTCCTATCCTAACAAACCATACATCAGTGGAAAGCTTATGTATTTTCAGTTTCATTACATGACTGGTTGTGTGGTTCAGGGTCACATATTGCATAATTTAAACCATACTATTAGTTTATATATTACAAATTGATATATTGCTTTACATGAGTATATTTATGTAAGTAAAGTTGAATGTATAAAATGTATAGCAATGATTGTTGTGATTGTTTATATTGTTGTGACATCTAAACTATATTATTGTAAAGCGCTATGTATAAAGTTGAATATATAAGTATATACAGTATACTCACATAAAGCTATGTAAATCTCAACTGCTTGATTGTTTACATCATTTCAAGATGTAAACTATATTGTCACCCAACTCTAATCTACTGAATATGACTACAATGCATGAAGATATTAATATATTAGTAATATTAACATGTCAGAAATCAGAGCCCATTCATTAGAAACCATAATTATTTATCATGATTTTACATTAACTGCTAATGACACACCTGACTGTAATTTAACAATTTTATTCCCAACACCCCTTGACTGATAAACCTAGTTCACATTTCGTTTTCCAATGATATTTACTCCTAGATTTTTTTCTCAGTAAAATTCTCTCTTTTTTAAATCTAAATATAAGAATGTAGGTAAAACTTATGCAGAAATACACAAAATATTTACCCTATACATTTTCTAGTGGCACTGTAAATAAGCCTGCAGAGTTAAGTTATGAAGAATACTGTAAAAAGAGCATTTCATGTTTTTATACTTAAATAATTGTAAAGCAGTCTTCTGAAGAGCCCTCATGCAGAGTCAAACTATCAGTAATATAGAGCATGCGTCTCCCTGGGAGAAGTGTCCTGTCAGAGACTGGCAGGCGCTTACAGAGATGATGCCTTTTTTCTTGGCAGGCTGTGGTTGAGACATTAGGAACACTTTAGCACTGTAATCGCAGCTTTGAGTGGTATTTACTGCTATTAAAGCCCTGGTGCGTGCCAACCCACGGACTTTTCCAGTAGTTGCCTTACTGAGTGAGAAAGCTCCTTGTAATGATCGACTTCTGCTTGAGTGTTGCTTTCATCCATGGGTCATTCTGAGAGGAAAATCTGATGGTTAGTAGATACAAGAAGAGGGTCTGATCTTTAAAGTCTAATATAAAAAGGAGCTTAAATTACCTGGGGGTCATAAGTCAGGTAGTGTAATCTTCATTGGGGTCAAGTTGGTCAGTTGCCACTATTTGTGCAGTTGTATAGATAGCTTAGTGCATCTGCACACTTCATAAGTAGCCGTTTGCCGTGTTCTAACTTGTTTCGTGGTGATGGAAAGATGTTTTAAGTCCAACTGGGTCAGAATGATTTTCAGCTCATAATGTTTTGTAGAGTTGGCACTTTTTTATTCCACTAGTTAGGTCCTGATGTTAGATGCTAGATTTTGAAGTCTCAGGGATTCAGTGTGTTTAGAGTTCTTTTAGGTCATACTTTGCTTTTGGTTGAAAGTTGTAGAAAATATTGATTGTCCAAATTAGGAGAGCAAACTTTACTGGCATCAATGGCTCTGTGAAGAACCTTAAACAACCATGAAACCATTCAAATGCAGAAAAGGTTCTTTATAGTGGAAAGGTTCTTCAGATTTTAAAAATGTTCTTCAAAAAGGTTCTTTTAGAAAATGTTCACTGAAAGGTTCTTTGGGGAACGAAAAATGGTTCTTCTATGGCACCACTGAAAAAACACCCTTTTGGAACCTTTTTTTTTTAAAGAGTGTAATTCACTAATTAAGAGTTTTGCAATTTTTACAGCTTGTCTTATTTTATCTAAAATACAGGTTTGACCCAACATTTATTATATGTGACCCTGGACCACAAAACCAGTCAAAATTATTATATATTTTTATTTTATGCCAAAAATCATTAGAATATTAAGTAAAGATCATGTTCCATGAGGATATTTTGTAAATTTCCTACCGTAAATATATCAAAACCTAATTTTTGATTAGTAATAAGCATTGCGAAGAACTTAATTTGGACAACTTTAAAGGTGATTTTCTCAATATTTAGATTTTTTAAAACCCTCAGATTCCAGATTTTTTTTAAAATAGTTGTATCTCGGCCAAATATTGTCCTATTCTAACAAACCATACATCAATGGAAAGTCAGCTTTCGGATGATATATAAATCTCAATTTCAAAAAATTGACACTTATGACTGAAAAAAGAAGCACCTTTATTTTTAAGAGTGTTATTTTTCCAAAAGTATTTTGAATCTGCTATTGGTTTGGATAGATAGGTAGTCCTTCTTCAAACTCAATGTATTAGTAAGTTGGAATGCTCAAAGAAAGTGTTTTGATAGTGCAACAGTGTTTAAACTTTTTAAATTAATGTGGCTTACAGTACATATAGTTGGACATTACAATAGGATAGGAGAATATATTGAAATTACACACACACTTCACTTTTTTATCAGCTCAAACCATCTTATTTCAAGTTATTTACAGTTTCAATAATTGTACTGGTTAAGTTGGTACAGTATCTTGCTTTTTGTTGGTTGCTTGGTATCAGCCTTGGTTCTTTTTTTTCTTCAGCGTAGTTTGGCAATATACATGTTTCTGGCTGGAATAGATTCAGCTGGAGTGTGGATGTCTCTATTTAAATGTAAAACCTAGTCACAGCAATGTTTGCCACTGAGTAAGGTCTCCCAGACTCAAAAGTGCAGTCGTGCATTAGTGTGGTTACCATAGCTGTCTCACGCTGCTCCTCACCATTTCTGCATGGTAAAGAACGACGATGGGTTTCACTATGGCTTTAAAGAGGAATGCGTCTTACAATGCAGGTTTATTGCTTGTAAAAAGACAGTCAGGTTTGCCATGAGTAATTAATCTGAGAAACAACAGGATAACCCTTGCTTCAAAACTCAAGACTGACCTTGATGGAAATGAGTCATGTAGAGTTTTGCTTTGAAAGATTTAAAAGAGAAAGTAAAAGCAATATTGTAGAGATTCATTTTCACCCTTTAAAAATGACCTCATGAGCTTGACTAAAACCACGCACAGATGGCTCTGTTTATAAGTTAATTGTGGTGTTTGTCTACCTCATCTTACGCACACATTATGCAATGTGTCCCTGAATCTACCATTGTAAAGTCAGACGTTAGATTTTCTATCAGCTGGAAAAAAAGCCCCCTAAAATGAGTCACGTGTTGGCTTACTGTCTAACATTTCTCATTGGGGTGCAGGAAGGTGACTTATATCTGTAAAAATGCTGTAGTTTTTCCATGAATCCCTCGATGGAAATGATGTGGTAACACCCTTTCTGCACTACTGCCTCTTATAGGATTCTGCTGAAGCGAATGGGATTTTATTACTCATTTACAGTACACAGATCACTACATTAAAGGACTTGTTTTAAGCAACAGGTTAATATGATATATTTGTTCTTCTTTATTATGCCTTGAATCAGTTTTGAGTCTGATTGTGAGGTGGAGTGTGAATATTACAGGGTTAAACATCCAAAGCAAAGGATTGCCTAACAATACTATTAGCCAGGCCAGAGTTTCCCAAACTGGGGATTGTGATTCCCTGAAGGTTTGTGAGGAAAGAACTGTATAATGTTTGTGTGAGTTGATGAAAAGCTAATAGTAAAACTGAAATGGCATTGCAGCTTAGAAACTACTAGCTGTTTTGAAACTACTGTCAGGATTTACTAAATATACGCAGTGAAAAACTAGCAATGAAAAGGCACAGTCATTTTTGTGGTTGATCTTATTGCATATGAATTTAGTAATTTGGAGTTTTATTTTCAGGCGCAAAATTTATGGGCTTGCGACAATCAGTTTACTGGTATTTGCACTAATATTGAACACCCACTGTAAAAAATGTTCACCCGTTTCAACTTAGGAACGTAAGTTTTGTGGCTGCCTTAAGATTTTAAGTTATTTCAGCTTAAAAGCACAAGTCATTTCAACTTACGACTTTAAATCTTGCCTAGTGTTGAATTACTTTATTTAAGTTAAATAGATTTTACAATATTTTCTGTTTCAACTTAAAAATAAGTTTTAACATGCAAGCAACCATTGAATCAATGTCAAAAATAGTTGACTTGTCAATGTTAATGACATTGAATTAATATCACCCGCTATTAATGCTAGAAAAATGTTGAAATTTCAACAAGCCACTATTATTGTGATCAGTGATTGCTTTAGTTGGGCTCTTGACTCTTACCTTTTGTTAAGTTAACTTTCTTTTGGAACTACAACACTGATGCCACAAAAGAGATGTTTTAAAATTAAGTTGGAGTAGATTACTGTTTGTGATGGTGTCAATAAAGCTATAGAAAATAAAGCTGAAAAGTAATACTGAATAAAATTGATGATCTTTCATTACTTATTTAAATATCCTGTATCACAAATGCAGAAATTCTGTGGCAATGCACAGAAAGTTTTAGACATCAACACTTATCATACAAACCCCAACAATGGTGACAATCATCAAACTAATTAATAAACAGATTAACTGCAATGCATGCTGGGAATCATGAATGAGTTTTGTACTATGTTGATACCCAGTATGCATTTCTGCATAAAATTTTATTTTGCTGAATGTCACCATTGTTGAGTTTCATACGCTGATTCTTAATGTCTAACTGATTCAGCAATGTTTTTTTTTTCCTGTTAATTTATAAAAGTGTGATATCTGTACTTAAACTTCACATTATAAACAAACATATAAAACCAAACACACTTGTGAACAAACAGGCAAAACAAGCTCACAATGATTACAATCAACACCATCATCTGTACCCAGTAGATCTCAGCTTCCATTACCTTAACCAATATATTTTAGCACATTGTTACAAAAGACAATGAAAATCTAACATTAGAGTATAAAGAGTCAAGAGTCCAACTAAAGCAAATACTGATCACAACAATGGTGGTTTGACGATTTTTCAACATCAATAGTGGAACCAAAAGATTCACATATCAACTATTTTTTTTTTTTTTACATTGATTCAATGGTTGCTTGCATGTTAAAACTTATTTCAACCTAATTTAATAAGTTGAAACTGAAAATATAGTAAAATCAAATGAACTTAAATAAAGCAATTCAACACTAGGCAAGATTTAAAGTCGTGCTTTTAAGCTGAAATAAAATATTAAGGCAGCCACAAAACTTACGTTCCTAAGTTGAAACGGGTGAATTTTTTCAGACCTTTCAATTAGTGCTTTATGGAACTACGGTCTCACGCTAATTTTCATGCTGTTTAGTAAATCTATTCTAAATATGTATATGTTTCACAGCGAAGCACAGCATTGTTCATGTGAGCAGCTCACAATCCAGTGTTTTCAGCATCTCAGAGTGTCTCAATTCGTGCAGTAAATGCAGCAAACTTCATCTCTGCATGTGCTGTGATTTTCAAGTGCACCTGGGAAAACAATACGTCTGCATCATCAACAAAAGTACCACTGCTAGTGACTGCTATTGGGCTCATTGCACACACATAATGACATTTGCATTTGTCTGGATGTTTTGCAAGAGATGCAAAGAAAGAATTCTGAAGGCACTTTGTTTACAGACAAGCAAACATTAAATTATAGCATAACCAAGAGCACAGATTTTTAAGGCCCATTCATACAACTTTTCTTCTTCTTCTTCTTCTTCTTCTTCTTCTTCAAAAAGTTATTATTCTTAATGGATAGTAATTGTTCCTGGTTATTGTTAACTTGTGGTGTGGATTCCACTGTTTTTATAGAATTAGGATAAGTGATTAATCAATAATTTTCTTAATAATATATTATTACATTAATGAATAGGTATATTTATTTTTTGAATTTTGAAGAAACGTAGAGGTATGTATTTACCGTGAACCTGGGTAGAACACATTGCATAATGAATTCTTACATAAAGAATTCAATGAGAAATGTTTGAGCTCATATTACGTTCTCTTACCTCTGACTGCAGACTTTGGCAAATCTGAGCACAGCTTTGAGAGCTCTTGAGAAACTCATGTGAGATTACTAAGGTCTTTTTCTCTGTTTGCTCTCAAATGAATTTCATTATTGTCTAGAAGAAACAATTGAGATATTAAAGAGATCTAGTTGTGATCTATCTAGTTGTGATCTAGCTGTGATCGTCTTCTTTCTTAAAGTACCTTGGTGTGAAAATGGCAACAGTGTATGAATAGGTACATTTAGTTTTGGAGTTTTGCAGAAACGTAGGTAGAGGTACGTATTTCCAGTGAACCTGGGTAGAACAGATTACATAATGAATTCTTACATAAAGAATTCAATGAGAAATGTTTGAGCTTGTATTACATTCTCTGACTGTAGACTTTGTAGAAGAACAGCTTTAAGAGCTCTTGAGAAACTCATGTGAGATTACTAAGGTCTTTTTCTCTATTTGCTCTCAAATAATCTCATTATTGTCTAAAAAAACAATTGAGATATTAAAGAGATCTAGTTTGTGATCGTCTTTTTTCTTTAAGTACATATAATTAACGTTATCATCCTTGGTGTGAAAAGGTCAACAGTGTATGAATAGGTACATTCATTTTTTGAGTTTTGCAGAAACGTAGAGGTACGTATTTCCAGTGAAGCTGGGTAGAACAGATTACATAATGAATTCTTACATAAAGAATTCAATGAGAAATGTTTGAGCTCACATCTGATCTAATACAAGATGGCGCCTGCACGCATGGCATGCCGTCTGTGCTCTGGTCAATTGTCTGTTCTGTTAGTTATTTTAATGTTTGTTTTATGCTCTCTGGCTCAACCTGCTGCATTAAAATGGTTTAGGTCATTTTTGACAAACAGAAGGTTTTCAGTTAATCTAGGACAGATCTTTTGTCATCTGCTTCATTGGCCTGTGGTGTTCTGCAGGGATCTATTCTTGTTCCAATGTTATTTGCACTATACATGCTACCACTAGGGTCAATTTTTCGCAAGAATGGTATTGCCTTTCACTTCTTTGCAGATGATGTGCAAATTTATTTGCCTATGAGTAAAAATATTAATACATCGGATTCCCTTAAAGTCTGCTTACAGGAGGTAAAAGCCTGGTTATCAAATAATTTTTTTAACTTAAATGAAAGCAAAACTGAGCTTGTTTGGTTTGGAGAACCTGCTTTGAGTGATCTCCCTATTTTAGGAGAGCTGTACCTCTATACACCAGTGGTAAAAGGTCTTGGGGTAATGTTGGTTTCTTAAAGTTTGATAAACAGATAAACTTAGTGGTGAAATCTGCTTTTTTTTCATTTAAGACTCAAGGCAAAGGTGAAGCCTTTCTTAACTAAAAAAGACTTAAAGATGTTGATCCATGCTTTTGTGCTTTCAAGACTCGATTATTGTAACTCATTATATATTGGTGTCTCCCAAGCATCTTTACGTCGGCTGCAAGTACAGTAGCACAAAATGCTGCGGCCAGACTTTTGACAGGGACCCGTACATTTGACCACATCGCTCCTGTTTTGGCCTCCTTGGATTGGTTGACCATTCGAGATAGAGTTGATTTTGAATTTTAGTCTATGCTTATAAGAGCTTAAATGGACTAGCCCCACCATATCTATCCGAACTTCTTCAGGTCCATAAGCCCGCTAGATCTTTAAGGTCTGCAGAGAAAGGGATTTAGCTGTCTGTACCGCGAACAAAACACAAGCAACTGGGTGATAGGGCCTTTGCAGTAGCTGCCCCTAAGTTATGGAATATGCTACCACTTTATATTAGGTCTGCCTCTACTTTAGGCCCTTTTAAAAGACTTTTAAAAATTCACTTACTTTGTATGTCATCTCCAAGTGAAGAGGAATGAGCTCTTGTTCATCTATGTTTTATTATGTGGGTTTTTTGTGGTGTTGTTCTATTGTGTGTTTTTTATTTTATTTTAGAAATGCTTGTACAGCACTTTGGTGCAACTTCTCGGTGTTGGAATAGTGCTTTATAAATAAACTGAAACTGAAACATTCTCTGACTTTAGACTTTGGCGAAGCACAGATTTGAGAGTTCTTGAGAAACTCATGTGAGATTACGAATGTCTTTTTCTCTATTTGCTCTCAAATGAATCTCATTATTGTCTAGAAGAAACCATTGAGATATTAAAGAGATCTAATTGTGATTGTTGTTTTTTTTCTTGAGTACATATAGTTAATGTTATCATCCTTAGTGTGAAAATGGCAACAGGGTATGAATAGGTACTTTTTTAGGGAGTTTTGCAGAAATGTAGATAAAGGTATGTATTTTCAGTGAACCTGGGTAGAACAGATTACATAATGAATTCTTACATAAAGAATTCAATGAGAAATGTTTGAGCTCATATTACGTTCTCTTACCTCTGACTGCAGAGTGCAGACTTTGGCGAATCTGAGCACAGCTTTGAGAACTCTTGAGAAACTCGTGAGATTACGAAGGTCTTTTTCTTCATTTGCTCTCAAATTAATCTCATTGTTGTCTAGAAGAAACCATTGCGATATTAAAGAGATTGTTTGTGATTGTCTTTTTTCTTTGAGTACATACAGTTAACGTTATCATCCTTGGTGTGAAAGACAACAGAGTATGAATAGGTAAATTTTTTGGAGTTGCAGAAGCGTAGGTAGAAGTACGTATTTTCAGTGAACCTTGGTAGAACAGATTACATAATTTTCTCTTGAAAGAATTCAATGAGAAATGTTTGAGCTCATATTATGTTCTCTTACTTCTGACTGCAGACTGTGGGAACTCTCAAATGAATCTCATTATTGTCTAGAAGAAACAATTGAGATATTAAAGAGATCTAGTTTGTGATTGTCTTCTTTCTTTGAGTACATGTTGTACTGATTTTCGTATCATGGTTACCACAGTTACCTCATTCAACTGTGATTGTTGTTAATGCAAAAAGGAGCCTCATTTGATCTCTCAGTTTGATTGTCTTCATGTTTAATCATCTGAAGAGAAGGGAAGGCCATTTTTTTCAATCGGTGTGCGGGCCACACAGAGTGAGCCGAGTCTTGAGCCCGGTATTAAAGGATCAGTCAGCGTGCTTTTGTTAGCCAGATGCTGTGAATTAAACACTGAGGCTGTTTTTCCTGTAAAGAGGGGGCGATTTCCCCCCGTATACGGGCTTTACAGAATCCCCTCTGAGAATTTAGCTCTGGTTAAAAATAGAGAGAATGATCCTAATGAACAAAGAAACTTCACAGTCGAACTGAAGTTGTGTTCGCTGAGTTATGAAGAAAGTAAGAAGATTTTCAGACAATATCTCTGTTTGCTTGAGTAACAAAAAAAGTTGTGTAGGCTCCTACAGTAGCTTAAAATCTTGACATCAAAAAAGCTATTGATAATTTCCCCGTTGGCATTTTCCACAGCATGACAGAATAACAAAGTATTGTATGCTATTTAGTGTTTTTTCAACAACAGTGAAAGAATAAACTGAAACAACACAAATGGAAAAGGTAACAAGTCACCTTTTACAGTAGAAATAGTTTCAAAACGATGTATTAAACAGTAAAGTAACAGAATTAAATATGCAGCATAACCTCAGCATAACTCAGACAACAATTGTGTCAAAACATTGTTTTGACCAATAAAAAAAAATATTTATCCATTATAAACTATAAAAACACACCAATCCAGCCACTATTTAACCTTATCCTGGGAACACTGTGCATGGCTGAGTCATGTCTGTACGTAGGTGTAATCTTATTATGTTCACTGGTTATCCAACAGCTTCCCAAAAGTCTTGTGTTCTTATTATATTCTAATTTCAGTTGGGAGGACACAATTCATACACATTATTTTGAACATTTGCCCCATCTCCTTTATATGGAGATGCGTACTATTACTGTACTTAATGTCAATTGTTCATTGAAAGAATAAGGCCATTATTTGTCAAACATGCTGTTGAGCAACAATGGAGATGGGGAACATATGCACGTGGAGCGTTAAGAGTGACCACTGGTGCCAGACAATATGTGGGAAACAGTAGATGACATCAGCAGATTACATCATACTGAGCTCATAACTATGTCATAATAGTGTAATATCTGTCATTTAACAGTCCTTTTGTGCTCTAGACAACATTTACAGTGTTTGCAAAGCAGAATTGTATTGATATTCTGAGTATATTCTAGAGTTTGTTACACTGTAAAATGTAATAAGTTGACTTTACTTAGAAAAAGTGAGGAAAATCGATTGCACTAAAAAAACTAAGTAAAGTGAAATAGAAATAGTATGTTGTACTGACAAATGTTTAATTAGACACAAGAGTTCTAGTAACTAAAAAAGAACTGTAGGGGCTACTTGATCCTTTACTTTAGGTTTACTCTTGACTTAGTATTGCTACTCACTGACTCCCAGAGTGCATTGCGGCATGGATAAATTATGCAATTGCTTTGTTTTACTGTTGTTGTTTTTATTTGCCAATTTTATTTGCTGTCTTGTGTCAGTATAGCACAACAAAAAGATCACATAAAATGGTTATTGTTACAATTAATAAAAATAAACA